>NC_056737.1:1078049272-1078349272 GCF_019279795.1 Protopterus annectens
ATAGTGTTAGCTATCAAAGCGAGATCTGGGTATATCCATACCTAGCATTGCCATGGGACATAGTATAGCCTCGAAACCCCGGTAAAAATAGCTCTCAGAAGCTTCCAGTATTAGGCCCGAAGTGCGGAGCCGGGTTCGGCTCCCGAGGCCGGCATCAGCAAGAAGAAGGCAAGAAGAAGACAACTTTAACATGGAACGTTATGGTAAGTGCCATAACCTGTTACCACCAATGTTCAATCGTGCATACAGCTGCAGTAATCACAGATGGGTTTTTCTGCCGTCTGAAGCGTCCCACCGGTCGGCTTGAATTCCAAAGTCTTGGTCCGAGCGTCGGTTGTTGTCGCCTCTCTCCTGACGTCAGCCCGCAGGCCGGAGTATATAAGCATTGGCCGTTTAATGTTCTTCCAGTCTTTTTCTTGCCGCTGGTGCCCGAAGCAGAAGCAGTTCTAGTGCCGGTCAGCCAGCTCCTGAATTACTTTAAAATATTGGAAACCGGTCTTCCCATTAAAAGCTAAAAGTACCCCCATTGGGGAAACTTTTCTTGCCTCAGACCGATGTCAGAAAAAGTTAATAATTGTATTTCTTGTGGGAAGCAAATACCGCGCATAAGATTTCCATTCCTCTGCATACCTTGTTTGGGCCCAGACCCACTACGTCTCGGGCTGTAACGCTTTGGCGCTTACTTTTCAATAAATGCACTATTAAGAAACGCCGAGGCTTTGAGGTTCACCAACATTATTACTGGTAAAAGTCTTTGATTGCATAAATGTAAACGCGGATACTCCGACTCACCGCTTTTGTCCAAAAAACGCAAGCGACAAGACCGACATCGCGAGGCCTCGCTGGATTCCCCGCCCGACACCACGCCAAAACAGGCTACACGCCGGGTCCGGGTTCTCAGCTGCAGACGCCTTTGCAGTCCCTGACTACCGGCGACATTGACGCTTGGCGGTGTCCTCTGCACCCAGACCGCTGGTACCTGCCCTTTCCCTGTGACTACAACCAATCGAAGCCTTTGCTAATGTTGAGCCTACTAATGTGGATAGGTCCACTTCCACCCATGGTGTCTTTTAGACCCTCGCTATGCTTTTCTATTAAGGCCTTTACTAAATCCAAAGCAGCTACAGGCATCCCAAGAGGCCTGTTGCACCAGGGCCCATCTCCAGGCCCCATGCCTAAAAAACAGATGCTTAAAATGGCTGGAGGATTTAATTACTCTTATTAGGGGTTACGCGAACCCCCTCCAGACAAGAGACCCAGAGTGGAGGGAAGATTCCTACTTCTGATCAGGGATCCATTTTGCTCAGAACACATTCTGATGTAGAGGAACACTCTTACTCCCCTTTTGAGGGGATTCGGATGCAGAGCAGTCCATTTCCTTCTGTATCCTCCTCCTGAGGATTTTTCCTTTGGGGAAACCTTGCACACTTTGAGGGAAACGCACTTCCATTGGGAAGGCCAAGACTTTTCAAGATTCCAAGAAAAGGCTTAGGGGAATTTCAACTTTTGTTACTCCTCAACTTACAGACCTCTGGCTGCATACCTCCTGTTTTTGGACATACTTGATGAGTGTTTCATTTGGAGCACTTGCTCTTAACCCGGATCTGCCTCCTGCACCTGTCAACCTGATAGGTACTATAGAGGTGCCTAATCCTCACCAATTTCTCTTCCAAAAGCCATAATGCACGACCCTGAAACCATTTCTCAAGGCCCCAAGGGATTGAAGGCCTCCACTGCCAAGAATCCACTTCTTGCAGAAAGAGAGTCAAGATCTTTAGAAAGGTGGGGAAAAAGGTATATACGGCTCGCCACCTTAGCCATGAGGGCCACCTTAAATTGTCAGTTTCTATATGCTTAAATATCTAACAGTTCCTGTTATCACTAATTAAGGAATAAAATGTCTCAACCTTGATCAACCCAGATTTGAGAGGAGTTACAGGATTATGATGCATGAGTGCAGAGCAAGTGGGTAAACACACCTTTACTGATGTGGTTTGCAGTGCCCTAGAGGCCTCAAGTAGAGCGGCTAAGCTACAGGATCAGTCATTCAGCAGACATGCCTGGCTTAGGGAACAAAACTTGCCTCAATCATGTGAAAGCCCTAACTTCCAGATGCTCCTTTACAAAGGATGTGCTGTTTGGTACTAATGCTGAGGAGATATTACGGAAAATGGAAGAAAAGCCAAATCTATGTAAACTGTCAAAGACTTTTTTACAGGTCCAACCACCACGCTTTTAGCAGAAATTGGCCTTCAAAACTGGTCCTTTCCCAGCCACTGACAAGCCGCAAAGAGGTAGATACAGACACACAAGGGCAGAGGACAATCACAAGGATCATATAGAGGCCGACAATGGTAAACTCCAGCACCAAGAGGTGGCTAAGACAGTGCAACAACAAATACAGGAAACAAACCTGCAATGACTCCTCATTTCCATGCTGAAGCATGTCTCAGCTGGCAGCACCTTTGGGAGGAAAACTAGCATTATTTCTGTAAGAAATTGGCATATTGTCACAACAGACAAAATGGATCCTGGACATTATAAACAGAGGCTACAAATTTCAATTCCACACTCTTCCAAACATGAGAGGCATGCCAAACCTGCCACACAATCAAAGGGCAGAGGCACAACTACAAATTTCAAAGCTCATAAGAATGAGAGCTATTCAAGAGGTACCTACTACCTAACAAGGTCAAGGCGGTTTTATTCAATACTTTTTCTGGTACCAAGGAAAGGGAACCCGGATTGAGACCCATTTGGACTTATCCATCCTAAACACATTTTACTCGCATCTAAAAATTCAAGATGCCTCACATTACAGCAGCTTTTCCACATGCTGGGCAAGGAGTTTTGGCTGGTAACATTGACCTCAAGGAGGCATACCTGCATATCCCAATCAGACAAAGCTGCAGAAGCATACCTCAGATTTCTTGCAGGTTCAATCCACTATCAATTCTCTGCATTGCCTTGGCTTATCCTATCAACCCCAGAGTATTCACAAAGTGCCTGGCATCAGTGATTGCCTACTGCAGACTTCAAGGGATACAAATTTACCCTTATTTGGACTCCACTGCCTGATCCCACACAAAAAAAGCAGACAGCAAACACATACTTCTGGAACATCTGGCATATGTAACACGGTTACTGCATTCTCTGGGATACACCATCAACAAAGAGAAATCCAGGCTAACTCCATCTCAGAAAATAACTTTCCTGGGTGCCTACTTGGACACAAACACCCAGATGGCCTATCTTACGCCAGAAAAGCAGGGGCAACTAACTCAGTACTTCAAAATACTAGCAAAATGTAGCAAAATGTACCAGGCTTACTGCAAGGAAAATCCTGCAGGCTCTGGGCTTCATGGCATCTTGCATTCTTTTAATCCCATGTGCAAAGCTGCATATGAGGAAACTTCAATGGTACCTAAAAAAACTATGGTCTCAATACAGCCACAGTTTGGAAATAATAATACCAATAATTCCATGTTTGCAAAAGGAATTTCTATGGTGGGCCCAAGCATGTCAAGCAAACACAGGCCTCCCATTCTGCAAGCCTCAAGCAAAGCAAGTCATCACAACAGACGCTCAGATTACGCCTTGGGGCACGCCATGACGGACAGGTGCATTCAGGGGCAAATGGTCCCAAAAGGAAAAAAGCACCTTTCACATCAATCAAAAGAAATGCTAGCAGATAATAAATGCAATTACAGCTTTCAGGACTTCCTACATCCAGGACAATTACTGATAAGAACAGACAACACCACAGTGATGTGGTACATAAACAAACAAGGAGGAACACATTCATACCCCTTTGTGCAGACTCAGCCATGACTCTTGGAACTTGGCTCTGGAATGGCAAATCGAACTTCAAGCACAGTACTTGCCAGGATTGGAAAATGACGCTTGGCAGACAATCTAAGCAGAAATATGACATGATCCACACCTGAATGGAAGTTACATCCTCAGGTGTTTACAGAGATAATCCAGTTTGGGGAGGCCAGACATAGATCTTTTGCCTCCCACAGGAATCATCAATTGAAAAGTATTGTTCGAGGACTTTCCATCCAAAGGCCTGGAGAGTGGACGCCCTTTCATTCAGTTGGACAACATGGACAGTTTCACGCATTTCCCACCTCTGCCTCTTCTGCCCACAGAGTGCTTTTGAGCAAACGAGCAGACAGACCAAAGATGATACTGATTGCTCCAGATTGGCCAAGGCAACACTTTTGGCTACCCACCCTGAGGAGCCTAACACATACTCCTCCCTGGTCCCTGCCTCTAATGCCTCTTCTGCTGACTCAGCACAGCTACAAACTCTTCACAGTCAGCTGAAAACACTCAATCTCAAGCTTGGTATGGAAAATTCCTTAACACCACAACAGACCCTACTCTCCCAAGGAGGTGCAGGATGTCATTTTGGAGGCCAGGAAGGCCATCTACTAGAAAAAGCTTACTCCGCAAAATGGAAGCCGCTTTTGCTCTTGGAATGAGAAAAAAAGGCCAGACCCTAGAAAACTGAACTTGCCTCAGGTATTACAGTACCTAACAGAGCTGCTGAACAGTGGACTATCATTTTCTTCCATAAAAATCCATGCCTCAGCCATTTCTGCAGAATTCAACACGGATCCTCCTTTATTTTCTCTTCACCCACTCTTACTTACAGTTCCTCAGAGGCTAAGAATATAAGACCACCAAGGAAACAACCAATACCAGCCTGGGATCTTAATTACATACTAGAAAATTTAACATTGCCCTTGGAACCAGCTGCCTCAACAGATTTGCAATATTTGTCCTGGAAAACAGCCTTCCTTCTGGCTATCAATGGGCCAGCTCGTGAGGGTTTCTTCGAACTACAGGCCCTCATGGCTGGTGCAGCCCTTTCTCATTTTCCATCAGGACAGGGTTTCCTCTTCGTACTCAACCCATCATCATTTATGCCTAAAGTGGTATCCAGGGTAGCTTTAAATCAAGCCATACACCTACCTTCCTTTTACCCCAATCCTCAAAATAAAGGGGAAAGGCTGCTACACTCTTTAGACATCCATAGGCAGCTACTGCATTATTTGACAGAACAAAGTCCTTCAGGAAATCAAGAACAACTCTTGTGTCCTATGCTTATGTAGGGCTAAAGGGAAGCCAGTTACCAAACAGACTATTTCAAAGTGGATAGGCCACTGCATACCTGGTTTTGTTATTCCTATCATGGGAAATCTGTTCCTACAGGTATCAGATCACACTCCACCAGGGCCCTGCAGCTACCTCTACTGCCTTCCTCAGAGGAGTTCATACCAAAGATATTTTGGAAGCAGCCACTTGGAGTTCTGTACATACTTTCACAAACACTATCACCTGCCTTTATATTCCAGAACTAGAGCAGGCTTTGCCACTGCTGTGTTGCAGGGCATTCTGGCTCAGCCTCCAGTTCCTCCTAGTACCTACCACCCTGTGCGTAGCTTTGGGACTCTACCCATCTGTTCGAGATTACTGGCAGCTGTATGCACGATGAACATAGTACAGTTTTGTAAATTTTACCATAAATGTAGATGTTCGAAAGTGCTTCATTACAGCTGCAGTACAGGTTTCCTCCCCTCCTTCCCCACTTGGTGATTAAAAGGCATGGGCGAACACCCTCTTCATACTACCTGACTGGGTTATCCTTCTATTGGTTTATTTGCTTGCAGCTACTGATTTTGGATTATATTGCATTGATTGTATATACATAGAAAACATTATTTATGTATTGCCTTCCTTCTGGGGGCACCTGACATCTGGGGCAAGAAAGACTCGAGAAGAACATGGCGTCAGGCTGTGTCTTATATACTCCGGCCTCGCTGACGCCAGGAGAGAGAGCTTAATAACAACCGACGCCGGACTACCTACTTTGGAATTTGGCCTTCGACTGAGGGACAAGCCTCTGGACGGGCAGAAAAACCCATCTGTGATTACTGCAGCTGTATTAGCACTCGAACATCTACATTTATGGTAAGTACATAACTTCTCATTACCCCATTCTGGCCTCAGCAAGTGTGGTTCCCTTCCTTTGGTTGCATTTAGTACGTCTTCCTTGGACACTGGATCCCAGTCCAGGCCACGTGTCTCATCCATCAGGACAAGTTCACCCGGATATTGCAGACCTCAAGTTTAACTGCATGATTTCTCCAATTCTGATGATGGCTAGATAGTCCAGGTTTTCCTCCCCAGTTCAAAAAATCCTAATCTGTTTTCATAAACCTTCGACTAAGAAAATTTATAAAAGTAAATGGAAAAGGTTTTCCTTTTGGGCTCATCAGAGAGAATTAGGTCCCTTGACCACTCCACTTTCAGCTGTTCTAGATTTCCGTGCCTTGATGTTTCAAGATGGAGCACATTTTTCCACTTTTAAGTTCAGTTAGCAGCAATCTCGAACAATCACATCTGAGATAATGCTTCTCCATTAGCATCATCCAAATTATGTAAGGCCTTTCTTAAGGGTACCTTCTTGCTTAGACCTCCAATAAAGGGACCTACTCCACCTTGGGACCTACTGTGAATTTGCAAATCTTAGCATTTTCTCCCTTTGAACCATCAGCTAAAGTAGGTTTCAAGTTTTTTTTCTTGGAAAATTGACTTTCTGGTGGCTATAATGTCTGCAAGATGAGTATCTGAACTCTAAGCACGGTCTCCCAAACCACTGTATTTGATATTACACAAGGCCAGAGGTACTTTACACACAAATCCTTCTTTCCTACCAAAAGTTGCCTCTGAAACCAATATGAACCCAAGTGATCAGTTCACCAGTTTTCTTCCCCAAATTTGAAAACAAAGGAGAATACATTGTTCATCTTATTGATGTACATAGACAACTTTGTTTCTACCTTCACAGGACCAAGGAATTTAGAAAAACTGATCAGTTATTTGTCTCTTTTTTTACTAGTAAAAGATTGGGAAGACCAGTTTCTAAATCTACACTGGCTAAATGGTTAACAGATTGTTTATTCCTATAACCTTGACAAGACAACCAAAAGCCCATTCAACCAGGTCATTGTTTACATCGGCAGCCTTTTGGGCTACAGCCTCTATTGATATTTGTGCAGTTGCCATTTGGTCTAATACTCATATTTTTATTGTGCATTACAAATTGGATATTATTTCTAGAAATAGAACTGCCTTTGGTTCCACGGTGCTGTGGAATATCTTCCATGAGTGTCACCCAAGGTTACCGTAGCTGGGGAATCTGCCCCATTCGTTGAGGAATGAATGCAAAATGGCATCACCAGATAAAGAAGTTATCACCATAATGTTCCATCTGTGTTGTCCATTTTCATTCTTCCTCAACACCCCTCCCTTTCCTTCCTCTGTCCATGATCTTGGATGGAGACCTAACATTAGTATTGTTAGGAACCATAGTTCCTGTTTGAGCTCCTGATCTTTCACCTATCACTTTCCTTTCATAGCAGTGTTATTACATATTAGGATTATAATTTGTTATAGCAGCAAACTCGAACTGAGGTTTGTAGTGGTCAGGAGCATTATGGGTAAGGGAGGAGCTCTAGATTCTGATCCTAGAATCTTTAGAAAGTAGCCAAATCAGATCCAAAGATTGGATCTAAACCCATTTGTTGAGGAAGAATGAAAATGGATAACACAGGCGGAACATTATGGTGAGTACATAACTACTACTCTTGTCACTGAACATGGGATTTAAGCTGATAATATTCCATTAAACTGTTGTGTCGTAATTGCAGGACGAATTGACCGCAAGATTGAATTTCCATTACCAGATGAAAAAACAAAGAGGCGCATTTTCCAGATCCACACAAGCAGAATGACATTAGCAACTGATGTAAACTTAGATGATTTGATTATGGCCAAGGATGATCTGTCAGGAGCAGATATTAAGGTAAGCGCTGTTTATTAGCTAGGATGTAGTTCTTTCCAGTCACCAGTGTAAATCAATTCTGGGATACCAGATGTCTTTGGTAAACGGGTCGAAGTGCATTTGTTACAGAACATAGTAGTGTGTTCCTCCACTAGCACTTGCCCCACTCTTGCTGTTTGTTACCAGTGAAGTTGTGATTGTTGTAGAAGTTAAGCTTTACAAAAAGAGTAGAAAGAACAGTCTATAATTTAGCAGAATTGTGTGAGTTTTTTTGTAGGCTGCATACGAGCCTTCCAAGTTCACAGCTGACTCTGCAACTCTGTTTGCAGCTTTTTTCCCTTCAAAGTCTATAATTTTGTTTTCATGTTGCTTTTAGGTGTTAGCTCAACAGTTTGTATGTTGCAGATTTCCAAATGTGTGTGTTTTTTTAAGTAACCATGCTTAAGGAGATGTTGCTTTTTTGCCATTGACAGCAGTTTTGCAGCAGGGTTAACACAGAAAAGAAAAGGTGTAGGAAAACAGAGAGCTGCTAAAGTTATGTGGTTGCAGTCCATCCCCTTTCCTATGGAGCGGTCCCACTTTTAAATCCTTTGTCCTGCTTCCCACACCACCCTGTTCTGTAGCACAAAGTATTCCACTCTCAAAACAACTTAGAACTTGGTCGTTCTTAACTTGCAAGAGAAATCCACTTGATGCTTAATTGATTATGAGGTGCTACTGTGTACCGGTGATGTGATTTCAGGTGCATAAGCGTAGTTATCATAGTAATAAGCCTGTTTATCACAGTAAAAGTGAAGAGATTTTTGTATTCAGAAAGGAAGCATGGATAAAACTGCTAAACATGCAGCAAATTACAATGTGATGAGTGAATCACGTTATTGTAGTGTGAGAGTATTTGTGTGTCAATGTTACTTGAGAATGTAGTTATTAAAAGCTGATTGTCTCCCATCTTATATGCAAACTTTATTGATTGAATAGATCTGAGTCAGCTTTGTTCAATATTTTTCTTTGTGTACATAGCCTACTGTAACTGCCTGTTGCAATATTTATAAAGCAGTTTCTACAATATTCTTTCAAAAAGTCATTTTGTCCTGTATTTTAATGTACATTACATAGCTTTCATTGCACTAGGTCAGACATTATAGTTGCGTATTAAAAATGTACAGTGTGCCGTACAGTAGCTTCAGTTTTGTGCTCTTTAGTTTCTACCATCTGATTCCAGAATTAAAAATGTTTAGAGTAAACTATGTCAAACAGTAGTTTGGAGTTGGAACAGAAGATTAAGTTATGCTCCATTAATGATCTACTTCCTGTACTACAGGGTTCAGTTCCCTCAGCTTTCATTTGCCTACTGAGTGACCTTGAGCCAAGTCACTTGAAAACTGTACTTAGAGGCAATTGAAAATTTGGGCTGGGCTACTTAATGGTCTCCTGGATTGCATGATTAGTAACTATCTATGGACATGTGATGTTATTCTTAACTAGTACTTCTGTAACATTTTAAGTGAATTAGTGCTTCAAAACAGTTTTATGTATTACTCTAATATTACTTTTAAGGAAGGGTTATTTATGATCCCCAGCATAACTGTGAAGCTGACAGTTTTTGATCTGAATAATTTTAGGTTCATAGGTAGGTACTAGGTTATCTGCCCAAGGGCATTTACAAGCCTAGCCAGAGTGTGTTGGCTTTCATCACCCCCTTAGATTAGTTCCCTGTGCCTCTGACCAGCAGAGACAGTTCCCTGTGCCTCTGTCCAGCAGAGCCACTGCAGTGATCCCCGGAGTAAATTTTCTGTTTCCCATCCACCCGCCAAGGTTTCTCTTGAACAGTGCTAGTGAAGGGGCTCTGCCTGATGTATATTGGAATCTTGTTCCAAAGCATGGGGAGTCTCTGGGTCAGGAATCTGTCCCTCCAGCACGACCTATTTATTGTTGTTGTAAGGTTTATATCCCTAGAGCGTGTGGCTCTGAGATTTGTTTTTTTTTAGGTGGAGCATATCCATCAATTCTGGGCTGGGCATGGCCTTGTATGTCAAGCAGATAACACCTCTGAGTAAGCGATATGCAACCGAGTACAGCTGGAGTTTCTTTAGTCGGGCTGCATAAGTCATCTGTTTGAGACCAGTAATCCTTTTGGTGAAGTACTTTTATGGTCTTTCCAGCTGTTGAAGGTGTCTTGTAAGGTACATCCCAAATGGGCGTTGTATTCTATAGTGGGTCTAATAATTGATGAGTCGAGAGGTACAATAACCTCCTTTGTTCTGGATGCGAACCCTTTTGAGATTAGGTGGGCCACGTAGAAGGATTTTCTAACCATCTTGGCAATATGATTATCAAAGGAGAGGTTGCCATCTACTTGGGGCCCCAGATCCCTTATTACTTTTTCTGTATTTAGGGGACTACCACCTGTGTGGTAGTTTGCGGGTACTTTGTTTTTTCCAAAGGGGATGACTATGCACTTTTTGGCATTCAGCTTGAGGCCATGATTTTGACACCAGGTATCCATCTCAGTGAGACCCTTTTGGAGGGTTGACACCAGGTATCCGTCTCAGTGAGACCCTTTTGGAGGGTGTCTGTATCAACCAGAGAGTCAGTTATGGCCCCTAGTTTGCAGTTGTCTGCGAACTTGGTCAGCCAAAGTCCTCCTGTGTTTGCCTGTACCTCTGAGAAGTATTATACCGAACAGGAGGGGTCCTAGGACTGAGCCCTGGGGGACACCACTTGTAACCGGTTTAGAGTCGGATCTAGAGTCTGCAACTCTCACCGTGTGGGTTCTGTCCGTGAGCCAATTTGCAACCCATCTCATGACGTAGGGGTTAATCTTCAGGTTGGTGAGTTTGTCTATAATACCAGAATGGGGAATGGTGTTGAAAGCCTTTGCAAGGTCTAGGTAGACTGTGTGGACCTCCTTACTTGCGTCTAATGCCTTGGTAACTGTCTCAAAGAAGTCCACCAAGTTTAGGAGGCATGATCTGCCCTTAACAAAGCCAAACTGGGTGGGGTCCAAAGTTTGGAGGTTCCTAATGTCTCTGTTAATGTGTTCCATGATGATGTGTTCCATAGCCTTGCAGACCAGGCTAGTCAGGCTTATAAGGCAATAGTTCCCGGTGTCCGTTGTGGCACCACCTTTTTGGAGCGGGATAACTGTTGCTGTGCGCCACTCTGTGGGTACGTAGGCTGGAGAGAGGCTGAGTTTGAACAGTGTGTTTAGGTGAGGGGTTAGTTCATTTTGGAGCTCTTGTAAGACACAGCCTGGGACACCGTCCGGTCCCATTGATGCTGTGTTTTTGGCTTTGGATAGGGCTGTTTTAACCTGTATGTCGGTGATTGCTGGGGCCTTAAATTCTTCTGGTATGGTTATGCGCCCTTTAGGGGGTGAGAGGGGTGTGAAGTTTGCATTGAACCTGTCTGCCAAAATGTTGGCAATATCCGTCGGTTCAGTGTATTTTGTACCATTCTGCACCAACTCAGAGCAGATCTGAGAGTTTCCATTTAGGTTCTTGACATAGCTAAAGAACGCTTTGTGGTTATCTTTGGAGTCCTTGGCAATTGATTTAATGAGGGACCGTAGTTTCTTGCTGATACTGATCAGGGATGTCTTTCCTTCTAGGGATTTTGCTCTTATCTGTACTAGTTTCCTCCTATTGTAGAGTCTGTTTATGGCAGGGGTCCACCAGACTGGTTTCCTTTACTTGGAGGAGTGAGTCTTGGTTTTACTTAGGATAGCATGATCCATGCATTCCTGCAGATGATCATAGAGTGCCTTTGTATAGGTTTCAGCAGCTTAGACAACATTGTCCATTGGCGTGGGGGCTGTGAACCTTTCCACCTCGGTCTTAAGCAACATGGAGTTTGCTTTTGTAAAGTTTTTCATGGTGATTTCCTTGATTGGGGTTGGGGGCAGAATGTGAATATCCAGAGTGATTAGTCTATGGTCTGATCTAACCAGTTAGGGGTTGACATCAGGTGTGGAACACTGGTCGCCCATGTTGGTGATGACCAGGTCCAATATGTTGTTCCCTCTGGTGGGGGTGTTGACCAATTGATCCAGGGCATTTGAGTTTATAAATTCTAGGAAGCGTTGGGCAAAGGACCTGAGTAGTTCTCCCAGTTAATGTTTGGGTAGTTGAAATCACCCAGTATTAGGGTGTTTGGTAGGACCTTCATATTTCCCAGTGTCTCCAGAAATGCGGAATGGGAGTCCTGGGTCATGGTGGGTGATCTGTAGCAAGCTACAGTTTCGATTACAGTTTTGCCCGTTGTTAGTTGCACTTGGATGATCTCTGATGCGTCGTACTGCGCCACTAACCTGGAGGTGTGAGTATCCTTGATAAGTATGGATACACCCCCGCCTTTTGTGTTTCGGTCCGGGTTCTGTGGCCGGAAGGTATGGTATGAGTTGTAGCCTGGTAGTGCTGGGGTGCTCTCTGGAGCCTTAAACCAGGTTTCTGTTACTGCACAGATATCGATGTTCTCCATACTGAGGAGTGCCTCGAGTGTGTGCATTTTGAGGTTTAGATTTCTGGCGTTGAGTAGCATTACCCTCAGTTTTTGGTTACTTGTGCTATTTACGGTGATGGGGTTTGTCTTTTGAGCCATGCCTAAAAAAGGCACTATGGGGGCGGCAAGAGCCTTTGCCAGTATTTGAAAGCCTAAGGGTGACAGGTGCAAGCCATCTCTTGCGAAACAACGTGGCTTGTCGAACATGTCATCCCAGGCAGACAGATACTGGATCCCCTTTGAATGACACCAGAAACTTAGCCAATTGTTGAAGTTAATCATTTTTTCTTTATACTGTGGCATCATTCTTGGTGAGGGCAGGATGCTACTCAGGGTCAGGGTCATACCTGCCTGGGCTACATGATCAGAGAGCTCTTCCATGTCTCTTCATGTAGTCCAGGGAGGTACGTCTCCGGTCATTCACACCAACATGTACAATGACAGAGTCATATTTGTACTTGTTCTAGAGTGACCTGAGTGCTTGTGTTATGTGGCGGATTCTGGCACCCGATAGGCAGCTAACTGTAACCTTCTCCTTGTCCAGCCTAGTTAGTGGGACATCAGTGTGCCTGACTATAGAGTCGCCTATCACTAGTGTGTTGGGTATGTTATTTGCCTTAAGGGCTGTGATTGCGTGGCACCTGATTATGTGAAGTATGTGTTTCATAGTTGGTGATGGGTTGTGGAGGTTGCTTGGATGTCTGCTTTGGAGGTCTCTGTTGCTTTTGCAGATTTTTATTTAGAGCCTCCGAGTATGTTTTTGTGTGTTATTTGTCTGTGTTGGTTTGTTAGGTCTATGTGAGACTGGTGGTGTGTTGCAAGTATTACCCTTCTCCTCTTGACAGTCAGTTACAGTCTGGGGTTGATGGAGCTTTGCCTCTAGTCTGGCTGTATAATTGCATCTCTCGCATGTATTAGTGTTTGGTGGTAGGAGGAGAGGGTTGTCTGTGTACATGAGGCAGTTGTAACACTGCATCAAAATGCCCAGATTCACCAGTTGGACTGGAGAGTACACCGGAAACTGCCCTTTGGGCATGCCTGAATAGGTAGAGTGAGTTGTTTTTCTGATTGACTGGTGGGGACTAATAGAGAGCTTTGTCCTTCTGGACAGTATAAGGGGAGCTAGTGCTAGTGGTGTTTATTGCTTGTTATGAGTTTTAAGCAAGTGCTGGGCTGTAAAATAAATGGTTTGAGTGCTAAAGTTGAAGGTTTGTCTAGTTCCAAGGGAAAAACTGAAGAGTAGACTTTGTGGGGTCTGGAATAGTTTAACCCTAGCTAACCGGCGCGCAAAGCCACGCAAATGTGGTTTTATATCAGGAAGATTAAAGAGATAGAAATTAGCCCAAAATGGCCAATGAAACTACAGTTTCTGGGCAGAAACCACTCCTCCAAGGACAGTTAGGCTGTTCAGAGCTCCCCACTCTCACTGGTGAACAAAGAAACTTCCTTTTTGCCAAAGTAAGGTATGGCCAAACACAGAAGCTTAAATACAGTCCAGGTATCAGCAGGTATCTGAAACTGGACTTTTCTAGCTTAGTAAGGTGGGAAAATAGCAAGATTTTTTTCCCAAGAAAACAGCAGAAACAAATGCAAAAACACTTTTATAGTGCGATAATGGCTGTCGCACTTGAGTGGAAAGCCATTAACAGTTAAAAATACAATTTACAACAAAAAACAAATTTTATAGTGTAGGCATAAATTAATGCAATTTCAGTGTAAAATGAGCGTTATGAGAAGCAATAAACGCCAGAAAATGAGCGTTAGGCGGAAATAGCAATAAGCAACAAGAAAAACCAAAAGAAGGTACTTAAACACTCCAAAGTCTCTCTGGCGTTGTAGGTCTCTGCAGAACACCTGGGCAGGATCTGCTGACCTTATACAAAAAGACAGAATAAAACACAGCTTTTATTTTAGTGTGTAGCCTCCCTCACATCCTAGTTGAAAGCATCTGAGAAGAGATGTTGTTTTGACTACTGAATACAATCTGTCCGTAGTTGTAGGATGACCTCTTTGGACTCTGACTTCAAAGACGAAAGTCAGAGAGTCAAAGAAGTGTTTATATCTAGGAAGTATCCTAACTATTTAATTGATGAGGTTTTGGAGGAAGTAAAGAATGGGAGAAAGGATAGGTTTGCCCCTATTTTGGGAACAGGAGATACCAGTGTGACAGTACCAATAAATGTGCAGAGTACCACACAACTACCAGGGGTGACGTTACCAGGGATGAAATCAAGAAACCTTGGGGGTAACTGTGATGTTTTATAATCAGAATACCTCTAGGGTTAAAAACATTATTACTCAGCACTGGAGCAGGTTTAAGTGTTATTCAGAGTTGGATGTTTTGTTTACCAACACCCTAGGATTTACATATAAAAAAGGCAGGAACCTCAAGGATTTGCTGGAGTATAATGGTTCTATTGTTTCATGTAAGAAATTGGGAACCTACAAATGTGGGGCATGTGCCCAATGCCCATATATACTTAGACAGGATTCTGTATACATCCTGTCAAGAGACCATCAGATTCAGAGTAGTAGTTTTTCCAACTGTAATAGTGAAGGCTTGATTTATTTGGCCCTGTGTAAAACCTGTGGTGCATTTTACATTGGAAAAACCACTCGTAAACTCAAACGGAGGATTTATGAGCATTTATATGCTATTAGAATCGAAGATATTAAAAATGCCTTGTTTAAGCATACACTGACATGTCCCCAAGCAAAATGGGGCTGCTTTGTTGTAGAGAAGGTGCAATGTGATGTGAGGGGGGGCCCGTGGGAAAATAGGATAGAGGTGAGAGAAATATTTTGGCAGTTGTTATTGGAAGCCAATAGATTCCCAGGGATGAATGAATACATATCCATTGCCCCTATTTTAAAAATGAGAGCTGCAAAACTATAAAATAAGTATAAATAATGTTTTGCAAGTTCTTTTTGTTGGTTTTTGATTCAAGTTTATTTATCTGTCCAACACATTGTGATGGTTTTAGTATTTATATATTTATTTTAAAGTTCTTTTAAAAAATGTGCATGTTTTTATCTACTTTCATCTGCATTTGTGGAAAAGGTTGTCATGAATATTTTAGTTGCAGTATTTAATTGGTGTCAATTAAACAATTGTTTTAACTATTAATTAGATTGGGAGGGGTATATAAGCAGGCACAGTCTTCATTCATTCATTCTTTCATTTTACATCTCAGGTCTGGTGGACGAAAACGCTTTGTATTGTGTGGCGTTTATGTGATTAAACCTGCTGCTGCTTACACCTACAGGCTCGTGTTTTATTATTACCTTCTGCCTCTTTGGGTGCCTGTTGTGGTTTTATTGGTTCCTGGTTCTGTGGCACCCTTTCCTTGGAGTTTTTGGATTACTTGACTACTGAATAGTTACATTGGAAATCTTCAGCTTATTCCTTCATATCCTTTAAAATAAGCATGCTGCACTGCAACGGATAAGAATATGAAGCAGCACAAGTACATTACAGCACGGATGTAGCCAGAAGCTATAAAAAGAACAAAATGCCAGTTCCCTCGGCTCTGAAAATGGGTCTTTTAGAAAATAAGCAGAACTATTTTAATAGCCTTCAAAAGGCAAACATTTGTAATTAAGTCTTATATTTGACTTTTCTGATACATTGGATCTTGTCAGCCACCAAATGGTTTTGGCAAAACTGCAAGACCTTAGACATTCCCAAAATGTTGTTCTTTGTTTCATAAGCTTTCTCAAAAATTGTACTGTCACTATGTTATAGCAGAATGGAATTTTCCACTTATACAGCTAAGGTTAAGGTCCCACATGGATCTGTATGTGGCCCTGTTATTTACTGTATTTAACAAAATATATGAAGCCAGACAATTGGAAAAGCGGATGTTCTTCGTGTTTCACTGTTGCAATCATCACATTTGGGTTATCCCTGCCCAGGGTAGCCTTCATCCAGCCCGAATTCCAGAGAGTTAATAATTCTGAGTTGGTTGCTGTTACTTGATGACTGACGTCAGGTCATCAGTGGTGTAAAGTAAGGCAGCCGATGCCATTACATCAGTCTTTCTTGCCGTGGAGCCCGAAGCAGAAGCAATTTGCACAAGTGCCGGTCAGCCGCTACCTGAGATGTCCTTCAAGGATGCATCTGCAGTCCTAACATATGGGTTGTCCTGCCTCAGGCAGCCCTTCGGTCAGCCGGATTCCAAAGTCTGAGTCTGGCCTCGGCTGATGTCGCACTTCACCCGACGTCACAGCTGCTGGGGTATAAAGGCATCAGCCGACGCCATTTTCCTCAGTCTTTCTTGCCGCGCGATGCCTGAAGCAGAAGCTGTTCGCAAGTGCTGGTCGGTAAGATCCAGAGATTTCTACTACCGAAGACTTCTTAAAAAGCTAAGTACCCCGTTGGGGACTCTTTCTTGCCTCAGCCGATGTCAGACAAAGTAAATAATTGTTTAACTTGTGGGAAACAATTACCTCATAAGGATTTCCACTCTTACTGCCTTCCTTGCTTAGGCCCAGACCACGACGTATCAGCTTGTCTAGCCTGTGCTTCCTTCAACCGACGGACGCTTAGACATCGGTCGGAGTTTGCAGAGGAGTTTTTTGGTCCCGCTTTTGCATATAGAATGCCGTCGGAGACTCCGACTACACAATTAGCTAAAAAGCGCAAGGAAAAAGACCGACACTCGCGGCCCGCGGTTTCGGCTGAAACCACGGTTAGGCCGACCGCGAGTGTCTCGGTTTCGGCTGAAACCGAGTCCTTGGTTCTCCCTTCAGCCGAAAGCATGCCACCTATAACCGAGGCCACACAGGCCATGGCTGAATCGGCTACAGAAATTACTGCTGCAGAAGCAGGCACCCAGGATTTGTCAGACACTATCCCTTTAGACATCTCTACTCCTGCACGTGGGGTTGCTAGACCCCCTGCTTCTATGTCTATCAAGGCCTTTTCCAGGGCTAAAGCAGTCAAAATTTCTAAGACTTTGCCTACAAAAGCCCCCTCTCACAGGCCTACTTCTAGTTCCCAGATTCTCAGCCTGGCTGAGGATCTTATTTCTTTGATCAGGGGATCCCAACCTCACCCAGACAGGGCCTCTCAACCTCCTCCAGATAAGAGGCCTAGGACTGAACCACCTGAACCTCTCTCTACAGACTATTCCTCCGATGGCTCAGATATTTCTGACCATCAGGAAGGCCCATATTCACCTTATGAGGATTCTGATGCAGAAGACTCCATTCCTTCTGCTTCCCCTCCTGAAGAATTTTCTTTTGGGGAAACCCTGCACTCTATGAGGGAACACTTCCAATGGCAGGGCCAGGAATTTTCAGATTCAAGGAAAAGGCTAAGGACCTTTTTACATTTACCACAGCATAGGCCTTTAGCCATACCTCCTGTACTATCAGTTGTTGATGATGCATATAATGATGCCAGTACTGTCAATTTCACATGATTCAGTACCAGGAATTTTTGTTAGACCAGCTAAATAAAAAACTGTCCTCTCCTGAACCTATAGACCGTAAGTCCCTTCAGGATTTGGTACATAACGCTCAGCAGGTCAGTAATCATTTTTTAAAATGTGGCTATGATGCACTGGAGGCTTCTTTTAGATCAGCTATGACAGGAGCAGTGATTCGAAGGCATGCCTGGTTAAAAGAGCAATCCTTACAGACCATGTTAAGTCAAAACTCCTAGATGCTCCTATGGAGAAACAAAGTTTGTTTGGCTCCCCTGCACAGGAGGTTCTAAAGAAAGTGGAAGAAAAAGCAAAATCTGTCCAAACAGTCAAGGATTTTTTGCAGGTCCAACCACCGAGGTTTACCAGAAATTGGCCTTCGAAGAATTGGTCCTTTCCAGACACCTCCAGAGCACAGAGAGGCAGAAATAGACGCCCAAGAGGCAGAGGTCAATCTAGGAGTGCCTACAGGGGTCGTCAGTGGCAACCTGCCAACCAGAGAAGTGCTGCCACAGCTACGACTACAACCACTTCCACAGGACAGACACAATGACTTGGCTCTGATCCCGCCTACCAGGGAACAACTGGAAGCACCCTTGGGAGGAAAGCTAGCCTTATTTTCAGACAACTGGCATTGCATTACAGGAGACAAATGGACTTTACAAACAATAGACAAGGGCTACAGGTTTCACTTCCACACTCTACCAAAAAAAGAGAGGAATGCCAAACCTTCCACCAAGCCAAAAAACAGAGGCTCTAAAACAAATCATCAACTTACTAAGGATGAGAGCGATAGAAAAGGTACCATCTATGGAACAAGGCCAAGGATTTTACTCCAGACTATTCCTTGTACCAAGAAAAGAAAATCAATGGAGACCTATTCTCGACTTGTCCGCACTGAACACATACCTCATTGTTCCAAAATTCAAAATGCTGACCCTCCAGCAACTTCTTCCCATGTTGGGCAAGGAGTCTTGGCTGGTGACTCTAGATCTCAAGGAGGCATACCTGCACGTCCCTATACGACCAGATTGCAGAAGACACCTCAGATTTCTTGCAGGATCAGAGCATTATCAATTCTCAGCATTGCCCTTTGGCTTATCTACTGTGCCCAGAGTATTCACGAAATGCCTGGCATCAGTAATTGCTCATTGCAGGCTTCAGGGAATTCAGATTTACCCGTACCTGGACGACTGCCTAATACAAGCGGACAACAAGACAAAATTAACAAAAGATTTGGCCAATGTCATACAACTGTTGCAAGCTTTGGGATACACAGTCAACATTCAAAAGTCAAGGCTAGTACCATCCCAAAGGATAACATTTTTGGGTGCAGAACTGGATACAACAACTCGGATGGCTTTTCTCACAGAGGAAAAACAAAAGCAACTACCAGTCTATTTCATGGCATTAACAACACAAACTCAGCTTACTGCAAGGAAAATCCTGCAAGCCCTGGGTTACATGGCATCCTGCATAATATTGATTCCACATGCCAGGTTGCATATGAGGAAGCTGCAATGGTACCTAAGGAATGTATGGTCTCAACACAAGCACAGTCTAGAAGCCCAGATTCCAATTATCCCATGCCTGAAAAAAGAATTCCTGTGGTGGGCTCAGGCCTGTCAGATAAACAGAGGATTGCCTTTCCACAAACCACATCCAAGCCAGACCATCACCACGGACGCCTCAGACCTAGGCTGGGGGGCGCACATGGAAGACAAGTGCATACAAGGCCTATGGTCCCAAAACCAGCAGAATCTACACATAAATCTAAAGGAGATGCTGGTAGTGAAACATGCAATCCAGGCATTCAGACCATTCCTCCAACAAGGTCACCTGCTGATAAGGACGGACAATACCACAGTGATGTGGTACATCAACAAGCAGGGAGGTACACACTCATACTCTCTATGCCGGATGGCAGTGGACCTGTGGAATTTGGCCCTGGATCTCAACATTCAACTGCAGGCCAGATTTGTACCAGGAAAAGAAAATTCACTAGCAGATACCTTAAGCAGAACTACCACGGATGCTTACGAATGGATGCTGCATCCAGATATCTTCAAAACCATAACAAAGAAATGGGGAATGCCAGAGATAGACCTGTTCGCCTCCCCACACAACCACCAATTGAAGAAATTCTGCTCAAGAGTATACCACCCACTTGCCTGGAGGGTGGACTCCCTTTCCTTCAGCTGGAAAAACCTGACAGCGTATGCATTTCCACCTCTTCCTTTGATGTACAAAGTCCTACTGAAGATCAGAGAGGAACAGCCAAAGTTAATCCTGGTAGCTCCAGACTGGCCAAGACAACATTGGTACCCGCTACTGAAAAGCATGTCTCGGGCACACTCATGGCCTCTACCTCTATGTCCATTACTTCTAACTCAGAACAACTACAAGACCCTGCATCCAAACTTGAAAACACTGCAGCTAACTGCTTGGAATATTGCATAAAACAAAATCAACCAGATTTGTCTCAGAGGGTTAAGGACATTATCCTGGAGGCTCGAAGACCCTCCACAAGGAAAACATATTCAGCCAAATGGAAAAGATTCCTCATTTGGAGTGCAGCAAAGGGAGAAAATGTCTCATTGGCAAACATAGCACACATCCTGGAATACTTAGCAGAACTGTTCCACAATGGCCTATCCTACTCCTCCATTAAGATTCATGCATCAGCAATTTCAGCAGAGTACAACATGGATCCGCCTGTCTTCTCTCATCCTCTACTCAGGCAGTTCTTGAGAGGAATCAAAAATGTGAAGCCTCCAAGGAAACCACCTCTACCTGCATGGGATCTCAACTTTGTGCTGGAAAAATTAACACTCCCCCCTTTGAACCAGCAGCAACAGCAGACTTACAGTACTTATCTTGGAAAACTGCATTCCTGCTAGCAATCACTTCAGCAAGAAGGGTATCTGAATTACAGGCATTAATGGCAGTCCAGCCTTTCCTTATCTTCCATCAGGACAGAGTGTCTCTGAGAACTAATCCTACTTTTATGCCAAAGGTGGTCTCCAGGGTATCATTGAACCAAGCTATTCATTTACCTACTTTTTTCCCCAACCCACAGAACAGGGGAGAAAAGACTACTACACTCCTTGGATGTGCACAGACAACTGCGCTACTATCTGGACAGAACTAAGGTCAGCAGAAAAACAGACCAGCTTCTGGTAGCATATGCAACAGGAGTGCAAGGAAAAGCAATTTCAAAACAGACTATCTCAAAATGGATAGGAAATTGCATTAGATTCTGCTACTCTTTTCATGGAAAGACAACTCCTGAAAATATCAGGCCTCACTCCACAAGAGCTACAGCCACCACTACAGCTTTCCTACGAGGAGTGGCTACCAAAGACATTTTAGAAGCTGCTACTTGGAGCTCCGTGCATACATTTGCCAAGAATTATAATCTTCCTTTATACTCCAGATCCCGAGCAGGTTTTGCAACTGCTGTTTTGCAAGGGATCTTAACTACACCATCCTTATCTTAGTGCCTCCTCCCCCAGTTTGGCTATGGTATTCTACCCATATGTTAGGACTGCAGATGCATCCTTGAAGGACATAGTACAGTTTTGTACCTACCATAAATGTAGATGTCCGATAGGTATGCATCTGCATATATATATATATATATATATATATATATATATATATATATATATATATATATATATATATATGTATGTATATATATATTTTACTCTCTACTGTTTGGAATTATCTGCATTTATCCAAATTAACCTTCTTAGAGGGCATCTGGGGCAAGAAAGACTGAGGAAAATGGCGTCGGCTGATGTCTTTATACCCCAGCAGCTGTGACGTCGGGTGAAGTGCAACATCAGCCGAGGCCAGACCCAGACTTTGGAATCCGGCCAACCGAAGGGCTGCCTGAGGCAGGACAACCCATATGTTAGGACTGCAGATGCATACCTATCGGACATCTACATTTATGGTAGGTACAAAACTGTACTTTTTCGTTTTCGAATTGAAGTTGAAGTCTTCAAAAGCTAAGTAACCCATTGGCGATCCTGTTTTCTTGCACTAACCGATGTCAGAAAAAGTTGATAATTGTCTCGCCTGTGGAAAGCAAATACCACACCGGGGCTTCCACTCTTACTGCGTCACTTGTCTAGGCCCAGACCAAGATGTCCCTCGTTGTCGCTTCTGTGTTTTAACGCCAGAACTATCCGTTGTCAGGCCCTTATTGTAACCAGATATTTCCGTTCACAGTCCTCTAATTCCGACATGGCTTCGGTAAACCATCCGACAGCAGATCTTCTGAAAAAGTGTAAAGATAAAGACAGACACAGACAGCACAGGACCAAACCTTCCGACGACGCTTCCGTTAAGCTAGTAGTCAGTCCTCCGGAGCTCAGTGAGGCGCTTTCGCAGCCCCTGATGCCCACTTCAGTTAACTCGCAGGCCTCTACCCAGACCCTTTCGGAGTCCGGTATGCCGTAGAACTCTTCTTCGTCTAAGGATCCTGCGGTCGTCTCTACCTTGGATCGGTCCAGAGCCGCTGAGCAGGCATCTGCTTCTGAGGAAGTTCTTTGCACTACCGATATTCGACACAATCTGACGACTTCTTCAGTTCTGTCTAAAACTACAGAGTTTCTAAGGCCACAATTGCACGCTACGCCTAGAAAACCGATGACCAAAGTGCATACACCTGCTCCCTTGCCACAATATCAAATGATTAAAATGGCAGAAGACCTTATTATGCTGATTAGGGGAAGTCAGCCTTCCCCTACTAAGAGAAAAAGAGACCAGTCCCTAGCAGCTTAAACAGACCAAGAATCCGACGACTCTGAGGTATCTGATTATGAAGACATGCCCTTATCTGCTTATGAAGATTCAGATGCAGAGGAATCCATTCCCTCTGCCTCTCCTCCAGAAGACTTTTCTTTTGGTGAAACCTTACATACTTTAAGAGAGCATTTCCATTGGGAATGCCAAGACTATCCTCAGTCCAAAAAGAGACTCAGAGAATTTCTAGATTTGCCACAACATAGGTCTTTAGCAATTCCCCCAGTCCTGGAAGTTGTGGATGATGTCTTTATTGAATCCAGTCTTACTCCTGATACTTTACCCCCTGCTCCTAGGAAACCAGACAGGTACTACAGAGTACCTGACTCTCACAAATTCCTTTTCAGAAATCCTACTGCTGACCCAGAGATCATTTCCCAGGGGCCTAAAGATATCAAAGCAACTACAGTTAAGAATCCCACCCCTTCGGACAGGGATTCCAGAGCTTTGGACAGATGGGGTAACAAAGTATATACCTCTGCAACTCTCGCCATTAGGGCTTTGAATTGTCAGTTTCACATGCTGAAGTACCAGCAACATATTATGGAACTTATTGAGCAATAAATAGCAGCCTTTACAGACTGTGCAGAAAATAAGGAATTGCAAAAGCTTATGCATTCTGCAAGCCAAGTCAGCAAGCATACATTGCATTGTGGCTTTGGCACCCTAGAAACGTCTTTCAGGGCAGCAGTCACTAGTTCTGTACTGAGAAGGCATGCTTGGCTTAAGGAGCAGACCTTGCCAGACCATGTCAAATCAAAGTTATTAGTCACTTCTTTGAACAAGGACAATCTGTTTGGCACCAAAGTAGAAGAGGTGCTTAAAAAGATGGAAGAAAAAACTAAATCTCTATGCAGACAGTCAAATAATTCTTACAAGTGCAGCCTCCTAGATTCAGTAGGCATTGCTCCTCGAAACACTGGTCCTTTCCAGCCCCCTGGCCATCTCAAACTAGACCCAGGGAAACAGGCCCCCCAGACTACAGTCTCAGGGTATGCAGAGATCTAAGCAATGGAGTGCCTCCACCTCCAAAGCAGGGAGTGCTAAGCCACCCCTTACGGAAAGAATTCACAATGACTTCTCTACTCCACTCCCCACCTCTGCTCAACTGCTTATATCCCTAGGAGGAAAACTTGCCCTTCATGCAAAAAACTGGATGTCCATCACTAAAGACTGATGGGTCCTCAACGTTGTATCCCAGGGGTACAAATTTTACTTCCACACTCTGCTAACCCCAAAAGGGTTCCTGGACCTTCCTCCAAACCAGTGGGCAGAGGCACAAAACCAAGTTCACTCCCTGCTCTCTAGCAGGGCAATTCAGCCGGTTCCGGTGGAACAGATAGGTCAAGGATTCTATTCCAGAATTTTCCTGGTACCCAGAAATAAGGGATCTTGGCACCCACTCCTAGATCTTTCAGTTCTCAACACCTTCCTTGTGGTACCAAAATTCAGAATGCTCACTCTGCAGCAGCTTCTACCTGTGCTAGCCAAAGATGCCTGGTTAGTCACCCTAGACTTAAAAGAAGCATGTCTGCACATCCCTATAAGGGAGTCATGCAGGAAATATCTATGTTTCAAGGCCGGATCTATGCATTTTCAGTTCTCTGCACTTCCCTTTGGCTTATCCACTGCTCCCAGAGTATTCACAAAATGCCTGGCTCCAGCCATTGCTTACTGCAGGCAGAGAAATATCCAAATTTACCTGTACTTGGACGACTGCCTGATTCAGGCAGACAGTCAGGAATTGCTGTTGCAGCACCTGACATTTGTTAAAAACCTCACATCCCTGGGGTTACACCGTCAACGAAAATCAAAACTAGTCCGCAGTCAAAAGTTTGTATTCCTGGGAGCAAGCTTGGACACAGCATCCCAGATGGCATCCCTCACTTCAGAAAAACAAGCCTGTCTGACAGACTATTTTACTGAAATGGCCACCAGATCCCAGCTATCCACAAGGAAAGTCCTGCAGGCCCTAGGGTTCATGGCCTCTTGCATCCTACTAATTCGATATGCCAGACTGCATATGAGAAAACTTCAGTGGTACTTAAAAAGTCTTTGGTGCCAACATTCTCAGGACCTGGAAACGTCATTCCTATCGTACCCTGTCTAAGGACAGAGTTTCTTTGGTGGGCAGCAACATGCAACCACAATAAGGGACTGCCCTTTACTCAACCCCACGCCGCCCAAACCCTAACCACATACACATCAGACTATGCCTGGGGAGCACACATGGATGGAAAATGCATTCAGGGCCACTGGAGCCCAAGTCAAATTCATCTGCACATCAACCAAAAAAGAGATGCTAGCTGTGCAGCACGCTCTGACAGCTTTCAGGTCCCTACTCTCTCCAGGACACCTGCTAATAAAAACAGGCAACACCACAGTTGTGGTACATCAGCAAGCAGGTGGGAAGCCACTCTGCTGGTTAGCCATGGTCCTTTGGAACATGGCCTTGGACATGCAACTCCATCTGCAAGCTCAGTTCCTGCCAGGCAAACAAAACTCACTGGCAGATGACTTGAGCAGAAATCTCCTAGACCCACACAAGTGGCAATTAGAGCCCAGCACCTTCAACCTCCTGATTCAGAAATGGGGGATCCCAGAGGTGGATCTCTTTGCCTCCCCCTGCAACCACCAGCTCAGCAAGTTCTGCACCAGGAATCCTCACAGCAGGGCCTGGAATGTGGATGCCCTATCTATTCAGTGGGTAAATCTCTCAATCTATGCCTTTCCCCCTCTGCCCCTTCTCCCAAGAGTATTACTAAAATAAGACAGGACAGACCAAGGACAATTCTGATTGCCCCGGACTGGCCACGCTAGTACTGGTACCCACTACTGCGCAGCCTGGCACCTACACCAGAACCCAACCCTGCTCTCTCAGCAGGAGGGACAGATTTTGCAACTGCAAACCCTAAATCTTGCAGCCTGCCTTATTCCTTGAACTCTCCCCCAACAACCCTAAGCAAGCTGGTGCTGGACATCATTCTTGAAGCCAGAAGACCCAGTACAAGAAAATCCTATACTGATAAGTGGAAAAGGTACTGCTCCTGGATTCAGTCTAAAGGAGAGGACACAACTGTGCCTTCCCTGCCTCTAATCTTGGATTACTTAGTAGATCTACTCCACAAAGGCCTGTCCTTCACCTCAATTAACATACATGCCTCAGCCATTTCGGCTTATTACAACACTGAGCCACATCTCTTTTCGCATCCTCTTATCAAACAGTTCCTGAGAGGGGCAAACAAATTAAGGTCGCCAAAGAGAACACCCACCCCTGCTTGGGACCTTAACTTTGTACTGGAAAAGCTACCGCTTCCCCCCTTTGAACCTGCAGTGTCAGCAGAGTTAAAATTCCTCTCTTGGAAAACAGCCTTGCTTCTAGCCATCACTTCAGCGAGAAGAGTGTCTGAGCTACAAGCACTTAAGGCTGTGGAACCCTTCATTATTTTCCATGCTGACAGGGTTTCCCTCAGGACTTATCCTTCCTTTATGCCTAAAGTGGTGTCCAGTGTGGCTCCCAACAATCCATCCATCTGCCAACCTTCTTCCCTAATCCTCAAAATAAAGGGAAAAGGATCCTATACTCCTTGGACGTGCTAAGATTCTACCTTGATAGGACTAAGCCCTTCAAAAAATCTGACCACTTACTAGTCAGCTTTGCAACAGGGACAGAGGGCAAGGCCATTTCAAAACAAACAGTTTCCAAATGGATAGCACACTGCATCCATTTCTGCTACAAGCACCATGGGAAACCATCCCCTCAAGGGGTCAGAACACATTCCACTAGGGCAACATCTACCTCTACAGCATTTCTCAGGGGAGTCCCTACCAGGGACATACTGGAAGCTGCTACCTGGAGTTCTGTACACACCTTCACCAAGCATTACCACCTGCCTATCTTTTCCAAATCCAGGGCAGGTTTTGCAACAGCAGTCCTGCAAGGCATACTAGCCAGCCCTAACTCTTCTTGACTGCCTCCACCCTTCTTCAGCTTTGTGAATCTACCCAAGTGTAATGACTGCAACAGTGAAACACGAAGAGCATAGCACAGTTGTGTACACTTACCATAAATGTAGATGTTCGAGTGTATTTACTGTTGCAGTCCTGGTTTCCCTCCCTCCAGCCCCCTGGTGTCTCTCTCTTTTTCTCTCTCTCTCACACTCTCACTCTCTCTCACTCTCACCTCTCTCGAGTTTACTCACTCCGTTTCAGGGGTATTGGTGTTTACTTTTACTGGTAGTGTTTTCCCCCACCATAACTTAGGTCCCTGTTTGGGGGGTTCCTGACATTTGGGGCAAGAAAAACTAATGTAATTGCGTTGGCTGCCTGTTTTTATACCCCTGACGTCAGTCCTGGAGCGACAGCATCCGACGCAGAAATACTAAGTCTCTGGTATTCGGGCCGATTGAGGGCTACCTGCATGCAGATAATCCAAGTGTGATGACTGCAACAGTGAATACACTCGAACATCTACATTTATGGTAAGTGTACACAACTGTACTTTCTCTGCTCTTCCCTTTGGCTTATCTACTGCTCCCAGAGTTTTCACAAAATGCCTGGCTCCAGCCATTGCATTTTGCAGACAAATATTCAAATGTACTCCTACTTAGACGACTGCCTTATTCAGGCAGACAGCCAGGGAAAGCTGCTCAGAGACCTTGCCTTTGTAAATAACCTGCTAAACTCTGTAGGGTACACAGTCAACGAAAAGAAATCCAAACGGGTAGCCACCCAAAGGATAATCTTCCTGGGAGCAAGTTTGGACACATCATCCCAGATGGCATACCTTACACCAGAGAAACAAAAACAAATTTTCCTGTCAGCTTCTCTCAACTGGCCACCAGGCCCCAGCTTTCTGCAAGGAAAATCCTGCAAGCCCTGGGGTTCATGGCATCTTGCATACTCCTCATTACATATGCCAGACTGCATATGAGGAAACTTCAGTGGTACCTAAAGAGCCTTTGGTGTCAACACTCTCAAGATCTGGAAACTCTCTTACCTATTATTCTTTGCCTTAGAAAGGAATTTCTTTGGTGGGCAACAGCCTGCTCCCACAACAAGGGACTGCCTTTTTATCCACACCCCGCCTCCCAGACCCTCACCACAGACTCATCAGACTACACTTGGGGTGCATACAGTGCAATGGAGCCCACAGCAAATCCCCCTGCACATCAGTCAAAAAGAGATGATGGCTGTGCAGCAGTCCTTCATGGTTTTCAAACCCCTTCTCTCTCCAGGGGTTCTTCTGATCAAAACAGACAACACCACTGTGATGTGGTACATCAACAAGCTAGGAGGGACTCACTGCTACCCTCTGTGCAGGCTGGCCATGACCCTTTCGCTCAGCCTCTTCCATGTAACTACACCTGTTAGCACAATACCTACCAGGCTCTCTCAACTCCCTAGCAGACCAATTAAGCAGAAAGCTTTTGGACCCTCATGAGTGGCAGCTAAACAGAAGTACCTTCTTCCTAATAACTCAGAAATAGGGAACCCAGAAGGTCGACCTCTTTGCCTCCCACACCAACCACCAGCTCATCAAATTTTGCACCAGGGAGCATCACTGCATGGTTTGGAAAGTGGATGCTCTGTTCTTCCCCTGGGTAAATCTCTCGGTCTATGCCTTTCCTCCCCTACCTCTCATCCCCAAGGTACTGCTCAAAATAAGGGAGGAAAAACAAAGGACCATTCTCATAGCTCCAGACTGGCCCAGACAGCACTGGTACCCATTGTGCGTAGCCTTTCCCCGCTGCCTCCATGGCATCCTCCTCAGATTCCAAACCTCCTAACCCAGAGGGAAGGGGAATTCATGCACCCCCAATTGCAGACACTCAGTTTGGCAGCTTGCTTATTCCCTAACCCTGGACCAATCTGCCATCCTCAGTAAACAGGTTCTAGATGTTATCCGAGAGGCCAGACGCCCTAGCACCAGAAAGTCTTATGCAGATAAATGGAAAAGGTTCTGCACCGGGATCCAGACGAAGGGGGCCAGTACGGCACAGCCCTCCATCTCTCTCACCCTGGATTACTTAGCTGACCTACTACACAGTGGTCTCTTTCTCCTCTATAAAAATTCATGCCGCTGCTATTTCTGCACATTTTCACACTGAGCAGCCTCTTTTCTCACACCCTCTGATTAAACAGTTCCTCAGAGAGGCTAGCAACTTGAGGCCCCCCAGAAGGGCACCAACACCAGCTTGGACCTTAACTTTGTCGTAGAAAGGCTCACCCTGCCTCCTTTTGAACCAGCTTCTTCTGCAGAGCTAAAATTTATCTCCTGGAAGACCGCCTTCCTTCTGGCCATCACTTCAGCCAGAAGAGTTTCTGAGCTGCAAGCACTCATGGCTATGGAACCCTTCATCATTTTCCATGTAGACAGGGTATCCCTCAGAACTAATCCATCCTTAATGCCCAAGGTAGTGTCCAGTGTGGCTCTCAACCAATCAGTTCATTTGCCCACCTTCTTTCCTAACCCCCAAAACAGGGGGGAAAGGATTCTGCACTCTCTAGACATGCACAGACAGCTCAGATACTATCTGGACAGGACTAACCTCTTCAGAAAGTCTGATCAATTGCTGGTTAATTTTGCCATCTCCAAGCAAACCATTTCTAAATGGATAGAACACTGCATCCATTTCTGCTACAAACAGCATGGCAAGCCTCACCCCAAGGGGGTCAGGGCACACCCCACCAGAGCAGCCTCCACCTCTGCAGCTTTCCTCAGAGGGGTTCCTACCAGAGACATCCTGGGGGCTGCTACCTGGACATCTGTTCACACTTTTACCAAACATTACCACCTGCCTCTCTTTTCTAAATCCAGGGCAGGTTTTGCCTCTGCAGTCTTGCAGGGCATCCTAGCTTCCTTGACTGCCTCCACCCTTTTCCTCAGCTTTGGGAATCTACCCAAATGTGATGATTGCAATGGTGAAACATGAAGGACATAGTACTGTTCTTCGTGTTTCACTGTTGCAGTCATTACAGTTGGGTTATCCTGCTGGCAGGCTACCCTCAGTCGGCCTGAATTCCAAAGTCTAGGTCCGGCGTCTGCTGCTGTCGCCTCTTCCCTGATGTCAGTGCGCCAGAGGTATAAAAGATGCAGCTGACGCCATTTTATTCAGTCTTTCTTGCGCAGTGCCCGAAGCAAAAGCAGTTCGCAAGTGCCGGTTGGCCGACTCCTGAGATTTTCGTGTTCGAATTTCAGATCCAAAGTCTTCATTAAAAGCTAAGTACCCCGTTGGGGAAACTTTCTTCTTGCTCCAGACTGATGTCAGAAAAAGTTAATTGTATTTCTTGTGGGAAGCAAATACCTCATAAGGACTTTCATTCCTACTGTATTCCTTGCCTAGGCCCTGACCACGGCGTTGCTAGTTGTCGGTTTTGTTCTAGATTTAACCAACGCACTAAGCGTCTGTACGATTTTGCATTTCACTATTTTGACAGAAGATTTAACTATACAATGTCGTCGGATAGCCATCCGACTACCGGAATTCACAAGAAAGGCAAAGAAAAGGACAGGCGTCCAAGGTCCAGAACTAATGGCGAGGTTTCTTCTAAGCCAGTCGCTGGTTTGCCGGTTCTCTGAGGTGCTTTCGCAGCCCCTGACGACCGCTACTTTAGACTCGTAGGTCGCTACCGACACCCACGTGGAGTCGACCAGGCTGCTGGAAGCTCAAGGTATTGGACCTTCGGAAACTATTCCCTCAGATGGGTCCGGAGCCGCTGAGCAGGCATCGGCTTCTGAGGGTGTTTTCAGATCTACTCAATTATATGTTAAAACGACTTCAGCTTCAAAGGCAAAGACTAAAGCACCTTTAAAAACAAAGAAACAAGTACAACAGCCTCATGGACAGGCCTCCATGCCTAAAAAACAGATGCTCAAAATGGCCGAAGACCTAATTACTTTGATCCCTCCTGATAAGAGGCCTAGGCAAGAGACAGAATATGAATCTTCAGATCAGGTTTCTATTTCATCTTGATTCCTCTTCTCATCAGGAATACTCTCTTCCTCCCTATGAGGATTCTGATGCTGAAGAATCTATCCCTTCAGCCTCTCCTTTTGATGATTATTCTTTTGGGGAAACTTTACATATCATGAGGGAGCATTTCCACTGGGAGAGCCAAGATTATTCAGAATCTAAGAAAAGGCTCAGAGACTTCCTTTTACTACCACAACACAGGTCCCTAGCTATCCCACCTGTGTTAGACATTGTAGATGTATTTTCAGAGTCCAGTCTGACCCCTGACTCCTTACCTCCAGCTCCTGTTAAGCCAGACAAGTACTACAGGGTTCCTGACTCTCATAAATTCCTACTCTTTTCACCTACACGTAAGTCGGCTTTGTCAAACTTCTGTATTACAGCAACTGACAACACCATTATTTCTCCTGATTCCACAACTAAACTTCTCGGTGTTATTATCGATAATAATCTTAACTATGATTGTCAAATCAACAGTACAATAAAAGCAGTTAATAAGAAAATAGGATCCCTGTACAGGATAAAGCCCTTCCTCACACCTGAGGCTAGGACACCCTTAGCCCAAACACACCTTATCTCAACCCTTCTGTATGCTTCCCCTATTTACACTAATCTATCTAAAAGTAACCTTAAGAAACTTACTACATCTTACCATAATATTGCCAGATTTGCCACCTCATCCCAATTCAGAACCCACCACTGCCTAAACCTAAAACAACTACACTGGCTGGACCTCCCTAACAAGCTCATTTTTCAACAACTTTTAATAGCACACAAAATTCTATACCAACCTTCTAAAACACCAGCTCTTAGCAACCTCTTGACTCCCTATATTAACCTGAAACAACTACGTTCCTCTGATAAACTACTTGTTAATATTACTAAAACTATTAATTCTGCAGGCAACTGCCTTTTCTCTAACTCAGTGGGTAAAATATGGAATAATCTTCCATCTGACATCTCCTCTTTGTCCACTCTTCCACTCTTTAAGAAACAACTATTAAGACATCTTAATAATTTCTGGCTTTGCTCCTGTACCAACCCAGACTAACCTGTTTGTACCTTACTCTGTCATAAACCTTCCTTAACCACTTGGACCCTCCCATCTACCTCAACTCTTCAATTGACAAAATATCCAAAAATTTTCTTTGTAAATATTACTTTATTCACTTTAATATTTCCTACCTTCCTTTTTGTATTGCTAATGGTTAACCTCTAACTTAATCTCTTTCTAATTTAGCTTTTTTAGGTTAGTTAAGATCTATAATATAGGTGATTACACATTATTTTTCCCATTGCATAACACATTAGTACTATGCAATATTTGTATTTGTAAAATTGTTTTTACCTCTGGAGCTTTTCTCCCTGGGCCTCTTTTTCCAAGTAAGCTTTCTTTAGCTCATTAAGATCTATAATATATGTGATTACATTTTATTCTTCCCATTGCATAACACATTTGTACTATGTACTATTTGTATTTGTAAAATTGTTTTTACCTCTGGAGCTTTTCTCCCCGGGCCTCCACTGAAAATGGACATAAATCCAGTTGGACTAGCCCGGTCAACAAATGTAAAATAAATGAAATAAAATAATATTCATAAACCCTGCTGCTGACCCAGAAACTATCTCTCCACTGCAAAAAACCCTACTCCCTCTGACAGGGATTCTAGGGCACTGGACAGATAGGGAAAAAAGATCTGCTACCTTGGCTATAAGGGCTTTAAATTGTCAGTTTCATTTGCTCAAATGTCAGCAATATATTATGTCACTACTTAAACAGAAAATATTGATAAATTCTGAATGTGCAGAAAACAAAGAAATGCAGGATTTATTACATGCAGCCGAACAAGTTGGAAAGCATACTTTGCAATGTGGTTTTGATTCTCTGGAGGCCTCCTGCAGGGCCACAGTTACGGGTTCTGTCATTAGGAGGCATGCTTGGTTAAAGGAACAAAATCTACCTAATCATGTTAAAGCAAAATTATTAGATGCTCCATTACAGCATGAGGTTTTGTTTGGTGTTAAAGCAGAAGAGGTGTTAAAGAAAATGCAGGACAAAGCTAAATCTATGCAAACAGTCAAGGATTTCTTACAGGTACAGCCACCAAGATTTAGCAGACACTGGCCTACAAAGAAATGGTCCTTTCCAGTGTCAGACAGGCCACAAAGGGGCAGATACAGATGCCCTAGAGGCAGATCCCAGCCCCAAGGTTCATACAGGTCTAAACAATGGGGTGCTTCTACCTCCAAAACTGGAGAAGACAAATCACAGCCATACAGGAAACAGTCACAATGATTTCCCCCTGCCTGCGCTAAGCACTTATCTTCTGGCAGCACCTTTAGGGGGAAAACTAGCACTTTTTTCACAAAATTGGCACATAATAACCCAGGACAAATGGGTCTTAAACATAGTGTCACAAGGCTACAAGTTTCATTTCCATACCCTGCCAAGGGCAAACGGTTGGCCAGACCTGCCAAAACATCAGTGGGCAGAGACACAAAAACAGGTTTCATCCCTCATGGACATGAGGGCCATTCAACAAGTACCAGAGCAAGAGCAGGGACAAGGATTCTATTCAAGACTGTTCTTGGTACCCAGAAAGGACAAAGCCTGGAGAACAATACTGGACCTATCTATTCTAAACACATATCGGGATATTCCAAAATTCAAAATGTTGACTCTACAGCAGCTTCTGCCCATGTTGGGCAAGAAGGCTTGGCTTGTGACTTTAGATTTAAAAGAAGCATACCTGCATGTCCCAATCAGACAAACATGCAGAAGATACCTCAGATTCAAAGCTGGTTCAATGCACTACCAATTCTCTGCACTGCCCTTTGGCTTATCTACTGCGCTCAGGGTCTTCACAAAGTGCCTGGCACCAGTAATTGCATACTGCAGACAAAGAGGAATACAAATATATCCTTACTTGGACGACTGCCTCATTCAGGCAGAGAACAAGGACATTCTACTACAGCATCTGGCATTTGTAAAGAGATTACTACCATGCCTAGGGTACACAGTCAACGAACAAAAATCAAAACTAGTACCCTCTCAAGAGATAATATTCCTGGGTGCAAGCTTAAATACAACTGCCCAGATGGCTTATCTCATGCCAGACAAACAAAGGCAACTGACTACCTATTTCAAACTGTTGGCAACAAAGGCCCAGTTATCTGCAAGAAAAATTCTGCAGGCTTTGGGCTTCATTGCATCCTGCATTCTACTAATTCCATATGCAAGACTGCATATGAGGAAACTTCAGTGGTACCTAAAAAGTGTTTGGACTCAACATTGCCACAGCCTGGAAACAATAGTTACTCTCATGCCCTGCCTGCAACAGAAGTTTCGATGGTGGGCGAAGGTCTGTCACCAGAACAAGGGACAGCCAGCCATTCACTCTACCCCCAGCCACACAGACGTTAACAACGGATGCATCGGATTATGCCTGGGGTGCCCACATGGCAGGAAGATGTATTCAGGGCACATGGTCCGCAAACCAAATGCATCTACATATCAGTCAAAAAGAGGTGCTGGCTGTGCAAAATGCCCTGACAACCTTCAAAGACCTACTTCATCCAGGACATCTATTGATAAAGACAGACAATACCACGGTCATGTGGTATATAAACAAGCAGGGAGGCACTCATTCTTTACCCCCTTTGCAGACTAGCCATGACTTTGTGGGACACAGCATTGACTTATCAAGTACATCTGCAGGCACAATTCCTGCCAGGAAAGATAAATACTCTGGCAGACGAACTAAACAGAAACCTCATGGATCCCCACGAATGGAAATTGGATCCACAAGTCTTCAGCATGGTAACAAGGAAGTGGGGATGCCCGGACATAGATCTATTTGCCTCACCTCACAACTGCCAACTAAAGAGATTCTGCACAAGGACTTATCACAGACAAGCATGGAAAGTGGATGCCCTATCTTTCAGCTGGAAAAACTTAACAGTATATGCCTTTCCTCCTCTGCCGATCTTTCAGCTGGAAAAACTTAAGCATATATGCCTTTCCTCCTCTGCCTCTCCTCCCCAAGGTACTCCTAAAGGTCAGACAGGAGAAGCCAAAAATTATACTGATTGCCCCAGACTGGCCACGCCAGTACTGGTATCCAATCCTAAGGAACTTGTCTCAATGCCCAGCCTGGACCTTACCTCAAGTACCTCATCTACTGTCCCAGCAGAACAATCAGATCCTGCACAGCCAACTCAAGACCTTAAATCTGGCAGCATGGCGGATAATGTAGTCATACAAAACACAACCCTCACTAAAGCAGTGATGGATGTCATTTTGGAGGCCAGGAGGCCTCGTACGAGAAAATCCTATGCTGGAAAATGGAAGAGATTCTGTGCTTGGAACCAGGCACAAGGAATTGGCACAGCTGTTCCAAATATTCCTCAGATTTTGCAGTACTTGACTGAGATGCTGGACAAAGGCCTATCCTTTTCATCTATAAAAATTCATGCCTCTGCCATTTCGGCTCATTACAACACAAAGCCACCAATCTTTTCTCATCCTTTATTAAGGCAGTACCTCAGAGGGGCCAAAACTTTAAGGCCTCCAAGGAGATCACCAGTACCTGCATGGGACCTCAATTATGTCTTGGAAAAACTCACCATGCCTCCCCAGCTGCGACAGCTGATATAAAGTTTTTATCTTGCAAAACAGCTCTGCTCCTTGCAATAACTTCTGCAAGATGAGTTTCAGAGCTACAGGCACTCATGGCTGTGGAACCTTTTATCTTTTTTTATCCAGACAGGATTTCTCTGAGGACAAACCCAACATTTATGCCTAAGGTAGTGTCCAGTGTGGCCCTTAACCAAACTATTCATCTGCCTACCTTTTATCCAAACCCACAGAATAAGGGGGAGATAATTCTGCATTCTTTGGACATACATAGACAGCTACGCTTCTATTTGAACAGAACCAAAGCTTACAGAAAGACGGAGCAACTGCTAGTGGCATATGCTGCATGATCACAAGGAAAAGCTATCTCAAAGCAGAACATTTCAAAGTGGATAGGCCACTGCATTCGTTTCTGCTGTTCACAACATGGCAAGCCAGTACCTAAGGGCATTAGGCCACATTCAACCAGAGCAGCAGCCACTTCAGCAGCCTTCCTCAGGGGAGTACCAACCAAACACATTTTAGAGGCTGCTACTTGGAGTTCAGTGCACACCTTCACAAAGCACTATCACTTACCACCCTACTCTAAATCCAGGGCAGGCTTTGCCACTGCACTTCTGCAGGGCCTAATAGCCGCTCCTAATGCTATTTAGCTCCAGCCTCCGAACATTAGCTTTGGGATTCAACCCAATTGTAATGACTGCAACAGTGAAACATGAAGAACATAGTACAGTTGTGTAAACTTACCATAAATGTAGATGTTCGAGTGTATTCACTGTTGCAGTCCAGGTTACCCATCCGCTGTCCCCCATTTCTTTGTTGGAACTTATCTGTACTTCTCTATTTTATGCAACCTATGTGGTGTATTTGCTTGTAGATGAAGGCAAAATATATACTTTGGTGCATGCATGCTTTATTGACATATTTTTAGCCTACCCTTTTGGGGGCACCTAACATCTGGGGCAAGAAAAACTGAAGAAAATGGCGTCAACTGCATCTTTTATACCCCTGGCGCACTGACGTCAGGGAAGAGGCGACAGCAACTGACGCCGGACCAAGACTTTGGAATTCAGGCCGACTGAGGGGTAGCCTGCCAGCAGGATAACTCAACTGTAAGGACTGCAACAGTGACATTTATGGTAAGTGTACACAACTGTACTTTGTGTACACTTAACATAAATGTAGATGTTCGCGTGTCTTCACTGTTGCACTCCTGGTTTCCCTCCCTCCTTCCCCCTTTGCTATTTGTTACTTTTCTTCCTTGTTGTTCTCCTTTCCTTACAAGGGACATATTTATATTTATTTTCCACTGGTGGGCTGCTTTCACCAGAACCTGGCCTCCTACTTTGGGGGCTCCTTGACAGGTTAGGGCAAGAAAAACTGATGTAATGGCGTTGGCTGCCTTACTTTATACCACTGAGGACCTGACGTCAGTCTTCAAGCGACAGCAACCGATGCAGAAATACTAAGTCTCTGTTATTCGGGCCGGCCAAGGGCTACCCTGGCAGGGATAACCCAAATGTGATGACTGCAACAGTGAAGACACTCGAACATCTACATTTATGGTAAGTGTACACAACTGTACTTTATGCAGTATGCACTTGATTCTGTGTTACTGCAGTCTGATAAAAGACCTGCAATCTTTAAATCTCAGACCTACAGAACAGCTTCAACACACCCAGTAACTGGATCTAGCAAAGCAAACTCATGTTGAACAAAAAGTAAAGGTATTTCACAACCCTGTTCTAAGACCAGCACTTACTCATGTATGGGTCCTCAGGACCAGTGGAAACTGTGCCAAGTAATCAGTGTAGATAATAAACTTCCAAGACTATACAAACAGCAGTATAGAAATATTAACAAACTTGGAGTTTTTACTGAATTAACTACCTGCAAACAGCCAGAGAAAGGATACAAGTTCTACAGTGTTATGACAGTGGGCAGTCCTACAAAATCTGTACTCACAATAATGACCACAATCTTCCACAAAAATACAGAATTTGCTGCTGTCCTCATATGAAACACCTACCATTACAGAGCTCTGAACCCAGCTGGATGAATGTGGAAATTAAATTCAGTTCTTTACATTTCATCTATCCATCTTTGCATTTCTAGTGATAACATGAACTTTTTTTTCCCTTTTTCCAGAGAACTAGATATTCTCCTTCGGTAGACCCAGTCCCTTCACCCTTTTTAGAGACACTGAGCTCCCCGTCACTAGTTTCCACTCGCTCTTCCAGGAGCCTTAATGAGGAAGATGTGGAGAGGTTAGTGAGAGAGTCTCTTGGTACAGAGTGTGGCAAATGCCCTCTCGGCTCCTACCCCTCTGGGTCAGGAGAACCGACCTTCCACCACACCCCCTATGCAAGATGTTCTTCGTGTTTCACTGTTGCAGTCATCACCTGTGGGTTATCCCTGTTGTTCTAGCCCTCGGCCGGCCCAAATACCAGAGTCAGTGTTTTTCTGCTGCTGTTACTTGTAACTGACATCAGGTCGTCAGTGCTATAAAGCAAGGCAGCCAACGCCATTACATCATTCTTACTTGCTGTGGAGCCCGTAGCAGAAGCAGTTCACAAGGTGCCGGTCGGTCGCTACCAGAGCTCGTATTTTCAGCTGAAAACGTCTAAAGCTAAGAACCCCGTTGGGAATCCTTTTTTCTTGCACTAACCGATGTCTGAAAAAGTTAACAGTTGTCTCGCCTGTGGAAAGCCGATCCCACACTGAGACTTCCATTCATACTGCGTCACTTGTTTAGGCCCAGACCACAACGTCCCCCGTTGCCGGTTTTGTCCCTCTTTACTAAGCAACGTTAAAAATAATAAAACCTTTTGACTCAGCCAAATTCCAACAGGAACCAAAATCATGTAATTGGCCTAAAACTCCTCCCCTTAGAGGAAGCAGTTGTGTACTTTAACAATAAATTCCTTGAGATCCTTGACTTACACGCACCTATTCGCTCAAAAAGAACAAAGGCAAAAACTGTACCATGGCTTTCAAAAGAGACTAGACTCAAAATTAGCCTTAGAAACAAAGCCCGGGCTTTATGGCGTTCAACTAAACACCCCCAAGATCAAATTAAGTACAGGCAACTTAGGAACGAAATTAAAAAATTCATACTACAAGACAAAAAACAATGCTACTGCAAATTGCAGACAGAAAATCAAAATAATCCTCAGATGTTTTGGGCAGGTTTGAATAAACTACTACACCGTAGATAAAATACTACCCCCGTCCCAGTTGCCACTACTGATAAAACCAGACAAAAAATGTTGATGTACTATTTTTGATGAATTATGTAGATGGAATCAGTGCTCAATGGTCCAGCTTATAGTACATCATCTTTGAATGAAAGTTGATTACTGCAATGCATTTAATTTGATATCATTTTATCATCTAATTTCTTTACATTTAATGGGAAATACTACTTGCAGAAACAGGGGTGGCAATAGTGTTGCTAATTTATTCATGGCTTACTGGAAGAAAAATAACATCCTTAACAATGCTAGCAGAATGGGACATTGATTACCTTGACGAAGTTGAGCAAGGATGTAATAGGTGAATATTTTTCCAAGATTTACAGGAAGCCAACTTACTGCAACTCATTCTTACACTATAAAATATGTTTACTAATAGGGAGTATCCTTCTGCTTTATTTAATGAACTAAAAGGTCTAATGGCCAGTATCTAAAATTCAGTGTATACTATTCAAAGACAAATACAAAATAGCCCATAGACTGAATTGTGAATCTGGATCAATAATTTACCTTGCTACATGTAATTGTTGTCAATTATATGAGCATGTTTATACTATAAGAAAGATGAAAAAGAAGGAGAACCAGTCACACTTTTATTAGAAAATAGAGAGCTGACTCATTTTCTTATCCTGGATTGAATGAGTATTGTAATATATCTTGTGTTTTGAAAATGAGAAGCTACAGAAGATAATTTTTAATACTTATGTTTACATTTATTATAATTATATATCTGGTAAGTTACATATATACACTTACATTTTTATTGTTTCTAATACCTTTTTTAATTAACTTGTTTTTACTAATAATTTTAATAGGATGTTTATTCTTACTGATTCAGGATGTGTAAATGATGCTTTTTGTTGTTTACATTTTAAATAGTACATCAACATTTTATTTATGATTATTCAATTTGATTACGGCTTTAACTGCATATGCATTGTGATTAATGTTAGTGGTGTTCCATCACATAAAATAATTTTTTTGGTTCTCTCAGGCTTCACGGACACTTTGGACTACTGATAAAACCCCAGAGGATGTTTCAAATAGTTTTAACTGATTCTTCACCAAGACAATTCGGGCCCTAGCCAGCCAACTACCTCCTAGCTCCCTTGGCCCAGAAAGTACCACCTCTAGAAACCTACTCTCATTTAGTTTTCAACCTGTCGCCACATCACTTATCCGTACCCTAATCAAAAAACTAAAACCCACCACATTATTGGCTGACCAACTTCCTGCTGAATACCTTCAAAAATCAGCTGATGCTATTGCATACCCGGTATCGATACTGATCAGTCGAACCATAGAAGTAACTAAAATTCCCACTATCTGGAAAATATCTTATGTAATCCCATTCCAGGTAGCTCTACTGAATTCTCCCAAATATAGGCCTATAGCTATACTCTCTCCACTTGCAAAGATTATGGAAAAATGTATTCAGAGACAGTTCATGCACCACCTAATCCATAACCACCTCATGGCAGATACCCAGCATGATTTCAGACCTCACCACAGTACTACCTCAGCCCTACTAGCCTTTACCAACACCATAAACTATAATCGAAACAATAACCATATTTCTTCAGCCCTGTTCTTGGCTCTCTCCAAGGCATTCGATATGGTTGACCACCAACTATTAATCCACACCCTGCAAAAACTCAGTCTAGATCCTAAAGCCCTTCAGTGGTTTAAATCCTATCGAAGTGGTAGACAGCAGGCTGTTCTTTGGCAGAATAAACTCTCTAACCTACTACCTAGCACCCTTGGAGTACCACAAGGCTCTATACTAGGGCCCCTGTTTCCCATTTTCATCAACAATATGAATACTGTCATCCCAAAAGTCAGCTGTATCCAATATGCTGACGACTCTACCCTGATTTGCTCGGCCACATCCCCAATAGAGTTACAGTTAGCCACCCAGACCACCTTTAACACAACAGAAAACTGGGTTTCCCAACAACGTCTGATTCTAAATCCTAAAAAAACTAAAATGCTGTTATTATTATTACCTACACAAAGGTCTACTGCCGTTAACTTTATAATAAAAGCAAATGATGGAACAATAATCTCCCCTGACCTCTCCACTAAAACTGTTAGGTGTCATTATAGATAATCTAAAATCCAACCTACATGTTAACCAATTGATCAAAACCATAAACAAAAAACTAGGATCATTTTACAGAATAAAAGCCTTCCTAACCCCCCCAGCCAAAGTTGCCATAGCTCGATCTCACCTTCTCTTTACTCTTCTGTATGTATCTCCTCTTCTCTCTAATGTTAACAAGACCGTCATGAACAAACTCAGTCTGTTATAACCACATTTCCAGGTTTGCCACTGGAACACCTTTTAGGACTCACCACTGCATCAATCTAATCCAGCTTGGATGGCTTGAACTGCCCAGTCTAATACTATATAACCAACTGGTTATGGCCCATAATATCATATATAACCCTAACAATACCTCTGCACTTAAAGGTCTTGTCACACTCTATAATAATCCTAGACCACTGTGCTCCTCCAACAGACTCCTTATTCAGATATGTAAAACTAATAACTCAGCTGGTGACTCACTCTTCGTAAATTCTGTAGGTAGATCGTGGAACTCTCTACCAGCTGATATTACCTTACTCTCTTCACTTGGTCAGTTCAAAACTAGGCTGAAACACCACCTGGGAACAAACTGGCTGTGTCACTGTATCAAGCTTGGTTAACCTGTCTCTGGAATGTCTAAATCTGCTAAGTAGACTACTATGTCATTTTATCCAATTCTCTCAGTGAAGAACACTACCTGACGATTTGTTATAATGTTTGCTCTTCTAGTCACTGAAAATATGTAATTTGTATTGTCTGCCCATCTAATCTCTGTAAGTAATATATTTGTTATTTGTAATATGTAACATGCTATGATGATTTGTTAGTCCATGGAGCTTTTCTCCCCGGGCCTCCGCTGAAAATGGACATGCATCCAGTCAGGCCTAGAAGCCAGGCCACTCCTAGAAAAATCTACCTCTAGTCTCCATCTTACTCCTGCTCCACCACCCCAAGCCCAAATGCTTAAGATGGCAGAAGATCTTATCTCCCTTATCAGGGCTAGTCAGGCCACATCTTCTAAAAGGAAAATACACCCTTCTCCTGAAATACTGTCAGAGCAGGATTCTGTGGAATCTGATTCAGTTTTTGAAGAGGAACAGCCTCTTACTGCTTATGAAGACTCAGATGCAGAGGAATCCATTCCTTCTGTCTCCCCACCAGAAGACCTTTCCTTTGGGGAAACCCTTCACACACTCAGGGAGCATTTCCACTGGGAATCTCAGGACTTCCCTCAGTCTAAGAAAAGACTAAGTTTCTAGACCTGCCCCAGCATAGATCCCTGGCCATCCCCCCTCTTTTAGAAGTGGCGGATGATGTTTTCCATTAATCCAACTTAGCCCCTGACGCCCTCCCACCTGCTCCCACTAAACCTGACCGGTATTACAGAGTACCGGATTCTCACAAATACCTGTACAGGAATCCTGCTGCAGACCTGGAGGTCATTACAAAGGGACCAAAAGGAGCTAAAGTTAGTTCTGCAAAGAATACTATCCCTTCTGGCAAGGAATCCAGAGCTCTGGACAAATAGGGTAAAAAAAGGTATACACCTCTGCAACCTTAGCTGTCAGAGCACTCAACTGTCAATTCCATATGTTAAAATATGAACAATACACTTGGGACTATTGAAACAAAAGATTTCTTCCTTTCCTGACTGTAACAATTCAAAAGAATTAGCAGAATTACTGCACTCTACTTGTCAAGTGGCCAAACACTTTTTGCACTGTGGATGTGATGCACTAGAAGCCTCAAGCAGGGCAGCAGTGTCTGGATCTGTTATTAGGAGACATCCATGGTTGAAGGAACAACCTCTCCCTGATCATGTCAAGTCTAAATTAATTGATGCACCTTTGGATAAGGACAGCTTGTTTGGAATTAAAGCAGAAGAGGTGCTTAAAAAGATGGAAGACGAAGCAAAATCTATCCAGACAGTAAAAGATTTCTTTCAGCCCCAACCTCCCAGGTTCAGCTGTAATTTCCACTCTAAGCATTGGTCCTTTCCTGCATCTAGTAGACAGGGGCAAGGTAAGCCCTGCAGGGACAGACCACCCAGGCCTTTATCCCAGGGACAGCAGAGAACCAAACAGTGGACCTTCTCTGCCCCTAAAGCAGGGAGTTCCAAGCCATCCTTCTATGGCAAAACCTCCCAATGACTCCCTCTCCCCCCTCTGCCCTCCTTTCACTCACCGAAAGCTAGGAGGAGGGCTCTCCCTCTGCAAAGAAAATTGGCTTTTGTAACCAAAGACCATTGGGTCTTAAAGATAATTTTTCAGGGATACAAATTCTCTTTCAACAAACTCCCTTTTCCAAGAGGGTACCCAGACTTACCTCCAAATCAGTGGGCAGAGGCATTGAAACAAGTCCAAACTCTCATATCCCAAGGGGCAGTAGAACCTGTTCCCGCAGACTAAACAGGCAAAGGCTTTTATTCCAGACTATTCCATGTTCCCAGAAAAGAGGGCACTTGGTGCCCCATCTTGGATCTATCCATTGTGAACACCTCCCTGGTGGTCCCCAAATTCAAAATGCTAACTTGGCAGCACTTGCTGCCTGTACAGACAAAAAAAGGCCTGGTTAGTGACCCTAGACCTAAAGGATGCCTACCTCCACATCCCCATAAGGGAATCCTGCAGGAAATTCCTGCACTTCAGGGCAGGCTCACAACACTTTCAGTTCTCTGCTCTACCCTTTGGCTTATCTACTGCTCCCAGGGTATTCACCAAATGCTTAGCCCCGGCCATAGCATTTTGCAGACAGAGAAATATTCCGATTTACCCTTATCTGGATGACTGCCTCATTCAGGCAGAGTGCGTAGAAAAGCTGCTCCAGGGCCTCCTCTTTGTCAAAACCATCCTAGCCTCCTTAGGGTTCACCATCAACAAAAAGAAATCAAAGCAAACTCCCTCCAGGAAGATCATTTTCCTGGGAGCACTGCTGGACACAGCATCCCAAATGGACTTCCTGTCACCAGAAAAGCAGAGCTTCCTACCACTCTACTTTACCCAGCTGGCTTCCAGAAGTCACCGCACAGCGAGGAAGTTCCTGCAAGCCTTAGGGTACATGGAGTCTTCCATCCTTCTAATTCCTCTGGCCAGGCTCCACATGAGGAAACTTCAGTGGTATCTAAAGAACTTTTGGTGTCAGCACTGTCAGCCTCTAGAGACCTCTCTCCCTCATATCCCCTGTATAAGGACAGAGTTTCTCTGGTGGACAAGGGCCTGTGCCAAGAACAAGGCTCTCCCTTTCATCCACCACCCTACCGGCCAGACCATCACCTCCTACGCCTCAGACATTGCTTGGGGCGCTCACCTATCAGGAAGGTGCACCCAAGGCCTTTGGGATGCCCAGCATCTTCCTTGCACATCAACCAGAAGGAAATGATGGCAGTACAAAAGGCCCTGCTATCCTTCAAATCCCATGGGGTCCTCCTTATCAGAACAAACAACACCAGTGTAATGTGGTACATCAACAAAGAGGGAGGGACCCAATCTTACCCTCTGTGCAGGCTAGCCATGAACCTCTGGCTGACAGCCTCTTCCATGGGATTGCACCTAATAGCCCAATACCCAACAGGGATCAACAACTCCCTGGCAGACCACTTAAGCAGAAACTTGCTGGACCCCCACGAATGGCAGCTCCACAGAAAAATCTTTTGCAAGTCACTCAGGAGTGGGGAACTCCGGAGGTGGATCTCTTTCCTTCGCACCTCAACCACCAGTTGGAAAAATTCTGTACCAGGGAGTATCACAGCCTAGCATGGAAGGTGGATGCCTTGACCTTCCCCTGGAACTCCCTCTGTGTAAGCATTCCCTCCTCTGCTTGTTCCTCCCATGGTACTGATCAAGATAAGGGAGGAGAGGCCAGAGGCCATCCTCATTGCTCCAGATTGGCACAGGTAGCATTGGTACCCCTTGCTGCGCAGCCTGACATCACAGCCTCCCAGGCAGCTTCCCCTCATCCCAGAGCTCTTGACTCTCAAAATGACAGCATGGCTTATACCCTAAAAACAAACAAGGGGCCCCTGTTAAGCAAACAGGTCCTAGACATTATCACAGAGGCCAGAAGGCCCAGCACCAGAAAATGGAAAAAATTCTGCTCTTGGAACCAGTCCATAGGGGGCAGATGTTCTTCGTATTTCATTGTTGCAGTCATCACATTTGGGTTATCCCTGCCAGGGTAGCCCTCAGCCGGCCCGAATACCAGATACTTAGTATTTCTGCGTCAGTTGCTGTCACTTCAGGACTGACGTCAGGTTGTCAGTAGTATAAAGTAAGTCAGCCGACGCCATTACATCAGTCTTTCTTGCCATGGAGCCCAAAGCAGAAGCAGTTTGCACAATGATAACTTATTTGGCACTAAGGCATAAGAAGTCTTAAAAAAGATGGAAGAAATAGCAAAATATATGCAAACAGTTAAGGATTTCTTGCAGGTCCAGCCATCCAGGTTCAGCAGGCATTGTCCCACCAAACACTGGTCCTTTCCTGCTCCCACTAAGCCAGTCCAGCCTAGGCCCTGGGGAACCAGACCCCCAGACAGCAGCCACAGGGAATGCAGAGTTTGGACTACCTCCACTTCAAAACAGGGGAGATGTTCTTCGTGTTTCATTGTTGCAGTCATCACATTTGGGTTATCTGCTTGCAGTAGCACTTAGTCGGCCTGATTATCAAAGTCTTGGGTCCTGCGTCTGTTGCTGTCTCATCTTCCATGACATCAGGTCGTCAGGGGTATGAAGCATGCAGCCGATGACATTACATCAGTCTTTCTTGCCGTGCGGTGCTCGAAGCAGAAGCAGTTCGCAAGTGCCGGTCGGCTTACTCCTGAAATTTTCGTTTTAAAGTTTCAGATCCGAAGTCTTCAACTAAGCTAAGTACCCCGTTGGGAATCCTTTTTCTTGCTCTAAACCGATGTCAGTAAAAGTTAACAATTGTATTTCTTGTGGAAAGCAAATACCTCATAAAGATTTTCATTCGTACTGCATTCCTTGCTTAGGCCCAGACCACGACGTACCTCGCTGTCAGTTTTGTGTCTTATTCAAACGTCGTACTATTCGTCGTCTGTTTAGTTACGCATCTAAATATTTTGGTACTCTGTTCAATTGTCCAGAAATGGCTTCGGTAAGCCACCCGACTACCAACATTCCGAAAAAACGCAAAGATAAAGACAGAGACAGACCGCATAGGTCCAAAGCTGCCGACGACGCTTCTCCTAAGCTAGTCGCCAGTTCGCCGGTACTCAGTGAGGCACTTTTGCAGCCCCTGATACCTGCTATTTCAGATTCGCAGGTCTCTACTGAGACCCATTCAGGGTCTGATATGCTGCTAGATACTTCGACTATGGAACCTGCGGATATCTCTACCTTGGATGGGTTCAGAGCCTCTGTGCAGGCACCAGCTTCTGAGGGTGTATTCAGGCCTACTGACTTGCATATTAAACCAACGCCATCTTCTTCTTCAAGGCCTAAAACTCGATCCATGCCTAGAAAACTGCCCAGACCGCATGGTCAGGCCCCTATGCCTAAAGGCAAATGATAAGAATGGCTGAAGACTTTATTACTCTAATCAGGGGAAGCCATGCTTCCCCCTCTAAGAGACCTAGGACTGATTTTCCTTCTGTTCTTCTGATCAGGATTTTGAAATTTCTGTTTTCTCTGATGACCAGGATTTGCCCTTATCTACCTGTGTGGATTCTTATGCAGAGGACTCCATTCCCTCTGCTCCCCCTCCAGAGGATTTCTTTTTTAGTGAAACCTTGCATACTGTTAGGGAGCATTTCCGCTGGGAAAGCCAGGATTACTCTGACTCCAAAAAGAGGCTTAGGGAATTCTTACTCCTGCCTCAACACAGGCCTTTAGCTATCCCTCATGTACTGGACAGTATAGATGATGCCTTCTCGGAATCTAGCCTGGCCCCTAACTCTTTACCTCCTGCTCCCAGAAAACCTGATAGGTATTACAGGGTACCTGACTCTCACAAGTTCCTCTTTAAAAATCCTACTGCAGATCCTGAGACCATTTCACAGGGTCCCAAGGGCATTAAGGCTACTACTGCCAAAAATCCAACCCCCTGTGATAGAGATTCCAGGGCACTGGATAGATAGATTCATAGGTAGGTACTAGGCTATTGGCCCTAGAGCCTATACAAGCCTAGCCAAAAAGGTACCCTGGCTTTCGCCACCCAAGAAAATTATTTTCCTGTGCCCCTGTCAAGCAGAACCACAGATGAGGCAAGAAGGTATACACTTCTGCAACTTTGGCCATTAGGGCCTTGAACTGCCAGTTTCATATGTTAAAGTATCAGTAGCATATTATTGGATTGCTTAAACAGAAAATTATGCTGATTCCTGACTGTGCTGAAAATAAAGACTTACAGGATTTAATGCATTCTGCTGAACAAGTTGGAAAACATACTTGCAGTGTGGTTTTGATTCATTAGAGGCATCTTCCAGGGCTGCTGTCACTGGGTCTGTACTTAGAAGGCATGCTTGGCTTAAGGAGCAATCTTTGCCAGATCATGTTAAAGCTAAATTACTGGATGCTCCCTTAAACCAAGACCGCCTGTTTGGCATCAAAGCAGAAAAAGTACTTAAAAAGATGGAGGAAAAAGCTAAATCTATGCAAACTGTTAACGATTTCCTGCAAGTACAGTCTCCCAGATTTACTAGGCATTGGCCCTCTAAGAATTGGTCCTTTCCTGCCTCTTCCAGGCCCTCTCAGTCCAAACCCAGAATCAGCAGAACACCCAGGCTACAGTCCCAAGGTACTCACATGCCTAAGCAGTGGGGGGCTCCCACTTCCAAAGCAGGGGGGCTCCCACTTCCAAAGCAGGGAGTAGTAAGACCCCCCCCCCCTCCCGGTAAACCATCTCAATGACTTAACTTTAAACTTTCCAAGCCCTGCTCAGCTGACTGTTCCTTTAGGGGGAAAGATTGCCCTGAATGCAAAAAATTGGGAACTCATTACCCAGGACAAATGGGTTCTAAATATAGTTTCCCAAGGATACAGATTCCACTTCCACTCCTTACCAACCCCAAACGGTTGGCCAGACCTACCCCCAAATCAGTGGGCAGAGGCTCAAAAGCAAGTTCTCTCTTGTAAGCATCAGGGCTATTCAACCTGTCCCAGAAAAAGAACGGGGACAAGGTTTCTACTCAGAACGCCAGGAATTGTCTTTTCTGGGTACCAGGAAAAATCTTATCCTGGACCTGTCTATCCTAAACACTTTTTTGGTAATCCCAAAATTCAAGATGCTAACTCTTCATCAGCTACTTCCCATGCTAGGCAAACGTGCCTGGTTGGCAGCACTGGATTTAAAGGAAGCCTACCTGCACATCCCTATAAGGGAATCTTGCAGAAGATACCTACGCTTCAGAGCAGGCTACATGCACTATCAGTTCTCTGCACTGCCCCTTGGCTTATCTACTGTGCCCAGGGTATTGACAAAGTGCCTAGCTCCAGTCATTGCATTTTGCAGGCAAAGGAATATTCAAATATACCCATACCTGGACGATTGTCTAATTCAGGCAGAAAGCCAGGACATAGTATTAAATCATCTGGCATTTGTAAAGAAATTGCTAACTTCTCTGGGGTACACCATAAACAAAAAGAAATCACATCTTGTACCCTGCCAACAAATTGTATTCCTGGGAGCAAGCTTCAATACAACTTCCCAGATGGGCCTACCTCACGCCAGAGAAACAAGTTCATTTGATAGCCTACTTCAAACTACTGGCCACAAAGACCCGGCTATCTGCAAGGAAAATACTGCAAGCCCTGGGGTTCATGGCCTCTTGCATTCTACTAATTCCTTATGCAAGACTGCATATGAGGAAACTACAATGGTATCTAAAAAGCCTATGGTGTCAACATTCTCAGGATCTAGAATCAATGATTCCTAGAATACCTTGTCTACAGATAGAATTCCTTTGGTGGGCAGAGGCCTGCCACCAAAACAGGGGACTGCCATTCACTCTACCCCCTGCTGCCCAAACCCTAACAACAGACGCATCAGACTATGCATGGGGGACTCACTTGGCAGGGCAGTGCATTCAGGGCAAATGGAACCCAAGTCAAATGCAACTGCATATCAATCAGAAAGAAATGTTAGCTGTACAGAATGCTCTGACAGCCTTCAAGGACCACATTCTTCCAGGACAGTTAGTGGTAAAGACGGACAACACCGCTGTTATGTGGTACATAAACAAGCAGGGGGGAACCCACTCGTACCCTCTGTGCAGACTAACCATGGCTCTGTGGAACACAGCCTTGAGTTACCAAGTGCACCTACAGGCTCAATTCCTGCCAGGAAAGCTAAATACACTGGCAGATGACCTAAGCAGAAATCTCATGGACCCACACGAGTGGAAACTGGAACCAAAGATATTCAACATGTTGAGAAACAAATGGGGGAGCCCAGAGATAGACCTGTTTGCCTCCCCCCAGAACTACCAATTGGACAAATTCTGCACAAGGACTCCTCACAAGCAAGCTTGGAAAGTGGATGCCCTGTCCTTCACCTGGAAAAACCTATCAGTTTATGCCTTTCCCCCCTCTGTCTCTCCTCTCCAAGGTACTACTAAAGATCAAACAGGACAAACCAAGGACAATACTGATTGCACCAGTCTCAGACTAGCCACGCCAACACTGGTGTACCCCCCTTGCGCAGTGTGTCACTGCTGGCACCATGGCACCTGCCTCAGACCCCTGCCCTGCTGTCCCAGCAGGAGGGCCAGATTCTGCACCCACACCTTCAAACTCTGAACCTGGCAGCCTGGCTAATTACATGATCTCTCTGTTACCATCCCCCCAGTAAGCAAGTGATGGATGTAATTCTGGAGGCAAGGAGGCCTAGTACTAGAAAATCTTATGCTGAAAAATGGAAAAGATTCTATTCCTGGAACCAAACTTAGGGGGTGGGCACAGCAGTGCCCAATTTACCTCATATTCTTCAATACTTAACTGAGATGCTTCACAAGGGCCTTTCCTTTTCCTCCATCAAAATTCATGCCTCAGTCATTTCAGCTCATTACAGTACAGAACCACCCCTCTTTTCTCATCCACTGCTGAAGCAATTCCTCAAAAGGGCCAAAAACTTAAGACCACCCAGGAGAGCCCCTACTCCAGTCTGGGACCTTAACTTTGTATTGGAAAAGCTCACTCTACCTCCAGTTGAGCCAGCTGCAAATGCAGAGTTGAAATTCCTTTCTTGGAAAACAGCCTTCCTTCTAGCCATCACTTCAGCAAGAACGGTGTCTGAATTACAGGCCCTCATGGCAGTGGAGCCTTTCATCATCTTTCATGCTGACAGGGTGTCCCTCAGGACCAATCCCTCCCAAGGTGGTATCCAGTGTGGCCCTTTCAGTCCATTCATTTGGCAACCTTTTCTAATCCACAGAACAAAGGAGAACGAAGACTGCACTCCTTGGATGTACACAGACAACTTAGATTGTACTTGGACAGGACTAAGCCTCTCAGGAAATCTGAACAGCTGCTGGTTGCATTTGTTACAGGGGCAGAGGGGAAGGCCATTTCAAAACAAACCATTTTTAAGTGGATAGGCCATTGCATTCATTTCTGCTATAAGCACCATGGAAAACCTACCCCACAGGGGATAAGACCACATTCAACCTGGACTGCATCTACCTCTACAGTCTTTCTCAGAGGTGTCCCTACCAGGGACAACCTAGAAGCTGCTACCTGGAGTTCTGTACATACCTTCACCAAGCATTACCACTTGCCAATTTTTTCTAAATCCAGAGCGGGCTTTGCCACTGCAGTTTTGCCGGGCCTTATAGCTGGTCCTAATGCTATCTAATTACCTCCTCCCATCCTTAGCTTTGGGAATCTACCCAAATGTGATGACTGCAACAGTGAAACACAAAGAACATTGTACAGTTGTGTACACTTAGCATAAATGTAGATGTTCGAATGTATTCACTGTTGCAATCCTGGTTACACTCCCTCTAGCCCCCTGACTTCTATTGACTATGCCTCTATTTTTGTTTACTGTGCTTAAAGCTTTTTGGTGTATTTGCTTTTTTGTTGGAGGTGTAACCTTGTATGTAATTACTTCCCATTATGGGGGCACCTGACATCTGGGGCAAGAAAAACTGATGTAATGGCTTCGGCTGCATGCTTTATACCCCTGGACGACCGGACGTCATGGAAGATGAGACAGCAACCGATGCAGGACCCAAGACTTTGATAATCAGGCTGACTGAGGGCTACTGCAAGCAGATAATCCAAATGTGATGACTGCAACAGTGAATATACTCGAACATCTACATTTATGGTAAGTGTACACAACTGTACTTTCTGCAGTTTCTCTCTCTTCAGACAAGCTTTCCAGATTGTTCCCCAATGCCAGTGCCCTCCCCTCAGACAGAGATATTACGGTCAAGGACAAGTGATGAAAAAGGTTTATATCTCTCCTTCTCTGGCTTTTAAAAGTCTTAAAGAGCAGGGCAAAACTATGAAAGACTACAGGCAAATTCTGCATACCTCTGTTTCTCAATTCCAGAGTAAATACCAAACCAACTTCCTTTGTTAGAAGGGACACCAGAACCCCTCAGAAACACAGGAAGGAGCTTAGAAAGATCCCTAGAAAAAAATCAAAGGGACCCCAGATTGGGAAGGTGTCTGATTGTCTTCCAAATTCTCCAAGCCTGCCCTCTCCAAAAGATTAACTCCATCTCAAACTGGAAAAGGATTACAACAGATCAGTGGGTGCTGCCTATCATAAAAAGAGATTTGCCATTTATTGAAAAAAAACTCCCTCTTTTGAATGGTATACCTCCCCTCCCTACAATCAACTTAAATTCCTTCTTTAAATACTTCAGGGGCTTACTGGGCCAGGGTACAATACAACTTGTGCCCTCAAAATTTGTAGGAAGAGGTTTTTATATTCATTTTTTTTCCTAGTTCCAGGAAAAGAAGGCCAATCTGAAATTTTTCACTTCTTGCTTCTGGTCCTCACTTCTGCAAGGAGAGTTTCACAGCTACTAGCACCCATGACAGTTCGACTTTTTCTGATTTTTCACAAGGATAGGGTGTTCCTGTGGACTGATCCATCATTCATGCCCAAGGTGGTGAACAAGAGAATAAGCACGTCCTAGATGTACACAAATGAGATATTATTTGGACAAGACTGAATCCATTTTTAAGTCCAACCAAGTGTTTGTTTCATTCATGGACTCCAAGCTTGGCCAGCCACTGTCTAAACAAACCACTGCAAGACTGATCTCTTTGGTCATCTCATTTTGTTATCCACACCGTGGCAAATCCATGTCCTCCTGCCCTTGAGCTCCCTCTACCAGGGCAGTGGGATCCCCTGGGGTCTTATTCAAAGAGGTTGTTGCCAGGACTGCCCTAGAAGCTTCCTTCTGGTCCTCCATACACACTTTCACTAAACACTACAAAACTGATGCCTTTTCAAGATCCAAAGCTGCCTTCACAAGGTCAGTCATCTCTGATCTCTTAGCACTGTCTCCATTAACATAACAAGATGAACAAGAAGAGATGTGAGGCCTTGATCTGCACTGTCATTTTATCCGTTAGGGCATCTCTAGTAGTGGGTGTTCCCCTAAAGAAGCAAAATAAGTGTAAGGAGAAGGAGATCGAGGACACTGGGGATGCAACAGTGGATTCCAACATCCCTTTTTTGTTAAAGGGTGCATGTTCCAACAACAGGTCTTCGCAGTCCCTAGCCCTTGCCTCTGGGTTATCCAAGGCCTCTAGTGATTTCCCTGTGAGACTGCCATGCCTTTGGACCAAAGTATATCCACCTGAGCCAAGAACCTTCATAATGGTTGGCCCAGATACTCCTTCATGGGCACCCACTTCGAGTGCCCAGTTGATAGTACCCTAAGAAGAAGATAGTACTCTTTCAGTGCTTGTTTGAAAAACAGGAGGGTGGAGGTCTGCTGCATCTGTCCAAAGCCCCGTGCCTCCCAGGTGACAACTCCAGCTAAAACAGCCTACAAGACCAAACACAGGGCATCTGCCCAACTGAGTTCTCTGCCTTTGCTTGGGCCTTCGGTAACTGGCAGGGCCTCACCACCCTTCCTGTCTGGACTCTTTCCCAGGAGTGGTTCTCCCTGCCTCAAGGATTTACGCAATTTCTAAGGAACTTGGCAGCCAGCACCAGGTCAGCCATCTGTGTCAAGAGTCTTTTCTATTAAGATAAAGAGGGAAATCTCTCCTGAGAGAGACTGACTCTTCAGATGTGACCTTGTCTGTGTTTCATTTATGTATTCTCTTTTATGATATGACACAGACCCTGAAAACACTGTCTGCCCCAGGGGAAGTCTTATTTGGGAATACCCTTTACAAAACGAAGGACCATTTCAAATGGAAAGCCAAAGAGGTATGTGATACTCAGAAGCACTGCTTTGAACTTCTGGACTTTGATGCCCCCAGACCTGTGTGTATTTCCAGGAATCAGTCTCACTGCCCCCTGCCCCAAGGAAGCCCGAGTGGTTCTACAAAAAACAGGAGTCCCATAGGTTTTTATACATAAATCCTACAGCTGATCTAGCAGTGGTGTTTTCTGGGTCCAGAAAGGGGATTTAAATAGGTTCCAGCTCCCAACACTCATCCCAGTAACCAACAGACCAGAATTCTTAGCTGCTTTGAGACCAAAGGTATATGTAACTGCTACTCTGGTTTTCAGTCAGTCAGTTGTCAGACATGACTAGGCTCCATGTCTTCTTTTTCAGACAGATCGATACAGAAGATGACAGGGGAGGTGTTGGATGATGGCTTGAAGATAAAACTTGGAATTCACTCAAACCATTTGAGCAGGTGGTTGAACATTCCATTAAATGTAGGTATGATGCTGTAGATGCATCACACAGGCCAGCTGTTTATGAAGACACGTTCTTGGCCAAGTATCCAACCTCTGAAAATGTCAAGGCACAGTTCCTTAATGCTGCACTCAAGGACCTGTATAGGACCCTACTGCAGAAGTATTCAAAAGTGCAGAGGAAACAGGAAAGACTGTGCTGTCTGTGAAACAGCTTTTTCATCCTCCCCCTATACGTTTGTATGACCAAAGCTACCCTACCATGACTAGGCCGTACTGTCACAGGCAACTGAAAGATAAAATGAGATAAGGAAAGCAGGGACAGTATAAAAACAAGTAGAAGGGAGAATACAAGGGGAAGTTTGGGGGCCATAAGCATCACACCTCACAAAAGGAGCAGCTGTGGCTACCAGGACCTCACCCTCCCCCACCCTAACAATATTACAGCCCCTGTTGTCTACCTTCCCATAACTGGAGTAAGGTTGACCCAGCTTGTAGGAAACTAGAAAGGTATTACAGAGGGCAAATGGGTCCTTTAGGTAACCTGTCTGATAGAGGCTACATTTTCAGAAAAGTCCAAAGATGTCTGGTGTTCTTCCAGTACCAAGAGGCTATTTGAATCTTGTACTTACACTCCTGGAAGCCACTTCTTGTCCTCTAATAGCTTCCTCAGTAAGGCATGATAGAGCCAGTGGCAAAGAGGCACCAAAACAAAATGTTCTACTTGGTGTTCTTGTTTAGAAGTTTAGTGCACCCCTTTGGCATATAAATTCTGCAGATTTTTGGAAAAGCTTGCACTAATATTATTTAGTAGTAAACCAGTGTGGTTTAAGTTGATGATAAACATTATTTCGTTCTGATTACGTCTCTCTAATCCTTTTCAGGCCATTTGTACAGAAGCTGGCTTGATGGCATTACGGGAACGTCGGATGAAAGTAACCAATGAAGATTTCAAGAAATCTAAGGAGAATGTTCTTTATAAGAAACAAGAGGGAACACCAGAAGGCCTTTACCTGTAACAAAAAAAATGCAGCTCTACAAAGAGCATTTGATATTCCTATTAAAAATCACCATAAGTAAACTGTTACAAACACACTCGATATTGTAAAACATTTGTTGAAATGAACTTTGAGCATGATTCACCTTTAGAATTTATCACTTGTGTTTTTTGACAGTGAATGTTCTGAATTGTATTTTTTATAATTGTGGGAAGAATGCAAGACTAAGAAACTAAGAATAAATCTGGGTATACTTGTTGGTCAGTTTTAAGCAGTTGTGTTTATTTAGTGAGCATGTTTATCTGTTCATGTGTGACCTTTACTCTGTGGTGTCTGTAGTTTATATCCATATTTTAGAGCTGCCCCTGCCAAATGCATCCATCTGTAGGCATTAGTAATGCTACCCATCTAACCAGTGTTTGATGCCTTTGTGCCACCCATAGTTGTGTGTAAACAGTAATTACCTAAATGTTTTTTAGAGGTCTTTGTCACTTTGAGAAAAGGCTGGTCAGACAAAAAGATATTTACTAGACATGATCTCAGCTAAATTTTAATTTTTTGAAATGTTTTTTTATACAGTCTGTGGCTTATTCATCAGCATCTTCAGTTCAGCACATAAGCCCTTCATTGGTAAGCATATTATGCTTATGCTACAGAACCTGCATAATAATCAATTTTGTCTGAGAATTTCATAATGTTATGAATGGCTTCCTGTAAAAAAAAACATTAAACCCTACTAACATTATAAGAAAGACAACACTTCTGCATGCTTTGAATTACAAAACAGAATTACTTAGAACAGCAGCTCATTTTTATAGCTTTCTTCTCCTTAATTAGGACAGAACCAAAGTCTGATAAATGGCAGGATTACTGTTGATCAGCAGTTGCCAGCTAAGTCCTCAAAGCGCAGACAAAGGAGGAACATCACAAGGCCAAAAAGTTCTCCTTTGAAGGTAGGAGTATTCATGGCCAGTCTAGTAAGCATACCTATCCCCTGTAGCAAATTTGATTTGGTCATTTCAGCACAAGTCTGGCTCAGACTCCTAACTGGAGATGTTCTTCGTGTTTTACTGTTGCAGTCATCACATTTGGGTTATCTGCTTACAGTAGCCCTCAGTCGCCCTGATTAACAAAGTCTTGGGTCCTGCATCAGTTGCTGTCTCTTCTTCTGTGATGTCAGGTCATCAGGGGTATAAAACATGCAGCCGATTACATCAGTCTTTCTTGCTGTGCGGTGCCCGAAGCAGAAGCAGTTCGCAAGTGCCGGTCGGCCGACTCCTGAAATTTTCGTTTTCGAGTTTCAGAACCAAAGTCTTCAACTAAAGATAAGTACCCCGTTGGGGAAATTTTTTCTTGCTCCTTACCGATGTCAGAAAAAGTTAATAATTGCATTTCTTGTGGAAAGCAAATACCTCACAAAGATTTTCATTTGTACTGTATTCCTTGCCTAGACCCTGACCACGATGTACCTTGCTGTCGGTTTTGTACCTTATTTAATCAATGCACTATCCGTCGGTATATTTTCGTCTCTAAATATTTCGGTTCTTGGTTCAATTACACAAAAATGTCATCGGTAAGCCATCCGACTACCAGTATTCCGAAAAAACACAAAGATGAAGACAGAGACAGGCCGCCTAGGTCCAAAGCTGCCAACGACGCTTCTCCTAAGCCATTCGCCAGTACTCAGTGAGGTGCTTTCGCAGCCCCTGATGCCCGCTACTTCTGATTCGCAGGTCTCTACTGAGACCCATTCGGAGTCCGGTATGCCACGAGATGCTTCAACTGTGGAACCTGCGGATGTCTCTGCCTTGGATGGGTCCGGAGCCGCTGTGCTGGCACCGGCTTCTGAGGGTGTATTCAGGCCTATGGATTTGCATATTAAACCAACGCCTCCTCCTTCTTTAAGGCCTAAACCTCGAACCATACCTAAGAAACCGACACCCAGGCCGCATGCTCAGGCCTCTATGCCTAAAAAACAAATGATAAGAATGGCTGAAGACCTTATAACTCTAATCAGGGGAAGCCAACCACCCCCTTCTAAGAGACCTAGGACTGAATTTGTTTATGAATCTTCTGACCAGGATTCTGATTTTTCTGATGATCTGGATGTACCCTTATCTACTTATGAGGATTCTGATGCAGAGGACTCTCTTCCCTCTGCTTCCCCTCCAGAGGATTTTTCTTTTGGTTAAACCTTGCACACTCTAAGGGAGCATTTCCACTGGGAAAGCCAGGATTTTTCTGATTCGAAAAAGAGGCTTAGGGATTTCTTACTCTTGCCTCAGCATAGGCCTTTAGCTATACCTCCTGTACTAGACATTGTTGCTGATGCCTTTTCGGAACCTAGTTTGGCCCCTGATTCTTTGCCTCCTGCTCCCAGAAAACCTGCAGATATTACAGGGTTCCTGATTCTCACAAGTTCCTTTTTAGAAATCCTATTGTGGATCCAGAAACTATTTCGCAGGGACCCAAGGGCATTAAGGTTTCTACTGCTAAAAATCCTACCCCTTCTGATAGAGATTCCAGGGCACTGGATAGATGAGGTAAGAAGGTTTACACTTCTGCAACCTTGGCTATTAGGACCTTAAACTGTCAGTTTCAAGTATCAACAACATGTTATTGGATTGCTTAAACAGAAAATTATGTTGATTCCTGACTGTGCTAAAAATAAAGACTTACAGGATTTAATGCATTCTGCTGAACAAGTTGGAAAACATACTTTGCAATGTGGATTTGATTCATTAGAGACCGCTTGCATGGCTGCTGTCACTGGGTCTGTACTCAGAAGGCATACTTGGCTTAAGGAGCAATCTTTGCCTGATCATGTTAAAGCTAAACTGATGGATGCTTCCTTAAATCAGGACTGTCTGTTTGGCAACAAAGCTGAGGAAGTTCTTAAAAAGATGGAAGATAAAGCTAAGTCTATGCAAACTGTTAAAGATTTCTTACAAGTTCATCCTCCAAGATTTAGCAGGCATTGGCCCTCTAAGAATTGGTCCTTTCCGGCCCCTTCCAGGTCTTCTCAATCCAAACACAGACACAGCAGAAACCCCAGGTTTCAGTCCCAGGGTACGCACAAGACTAAGCAGTGGGGGGGCTTCCGCTTCCAAATCTGGGAGTAGTAAGACTCCCCCCCCCCCCCCTATGGAAAACTGTCTCAGTGACTTGATTTTAAAATTTCCAAGCACTTTTCAACTGAATGCTCCTTTAGGGGGAAAGATTGGTCTGCAGGCTAAAAATGGGAACTCATTACCCAAGACAGATGGGTTTTAAATAGTGTCCCAAGGATACAGATTTCACTTCCACACGTTACCAACACCAAGCGGGTGGCAGGATCTACCCCCAAATCAGTGGGCAGAGGCCCAAAAGCAAGTACTTTCTCTCTTAAGCATGGGGGCTATTCAGTTGGTACCAGAAGAGGAAAAGGGACAAGGTTTCTATTCGAGACTTTTCCTGGTACCCAGAAAAGACAATTCTTGGCGTCCTATCCTGGACCTTTCTACTCTAAACACCTTTTTGATGATTCCAAAATTCAAGATGCTGACTCTTCACCAGCTGCTTCCCATGCTAGGCAAAGATGCCTGGTTGGCAACACTAGATTTAAAAGAAGCATACCTGCACATCCCAATCAGGGAATCTTGCAGAAGATACCTTCTCTTCAAAGCAGCCTACACGCACTATCAGTTCTCTGCACTGCCCTTTGGCTTATCTACTGCGCCCAGGGTATTCACAAAGTGCCTAGCTCCAGTCATTGCATTTTGCAGGCAAGGAAATATTCAAATATGCCCATACCTGGACTCTTGTCTAATTCAGGCAGAAAGCCAGGACATACTTTTGAATCATCTGGCCTTTGTACAAAGGGTGCTGACTTGTCTGGGGTACACCATAAACAAAAAGAAATCACACCTGGTACCCTGTCAACAAATTATATTCCTGGGAGCAAGCTTGAATACAACTTCCCAGATGGCTTTCTTCACGCCAGAGAAACAAATTCATTTGACAACCTACTTCAAACAAGTGGCCACAAAAACCCTGCTATCTGCAAGGCAAATACTGCAAGCCTTGGGGTTCATGGCCTCCTGCATTCTTCTAATTTCATATGCAAGACTGCATATGAGGAAACTACAGTGGTATCTAAAAAGCCCATGGTATCAACATTCTCAGGCTCTACAGGCAATGATTCCTGTCATACCTTGCCTACGCCTAGAGTTCCTTTGGTGGGCAGAGGCCTGCCAGCAAAACAAGGGACTACCATTCACACTACCCCCTGCCACCCAAACCCTAACAACAGGCACATCAGACTATGCATGGGGGGCTCACCTGGCAGGGAAGTGCATTCAGGGCAAATGGAACCCAAGTCCAATGCACCTGCATATCAATCAAAAAGAAATGTTAGCTGTACAGAAGGCTCTGACAGCCTTCAAGGACCACATTCTTCCAGGACAACTAATGGTAAAGACGGACAACACCACTGTTATGTGGTACATAAGCAAGGAGGTACACATTCTTACTCCCTCTGCTGACTATCCATGGCATTGTGGAACACAGCCTTGAGCTACCAAGTGCATCTACAAGCTCAATTCCTGCCAGGAAAGCTAAGTAACACTGGCAGACGGACTAAGCAGAAACCTCATGGACCCACACGAGTGGAAACTGGAACCAAGGATTTTCAACATGTTGACAAGCAAATGGGGAAGCCCAGATATAGACCTGTTTGCCTCCCCCCAGAACGATCAATTGGACAAATTTTGAACAAGGACTCCCCACAAATAAGCATGGAAAGTGGATGCTCTGTCCTTCAGCTGGCAAAACCTATCAATTTATGCCTTTCCTCCTCGGCCTCTGCTCTCCAAGTTACTACTAAAGATCAAAGAGGACAAACTAAGGATGATTTTGATTGCACCAGACTGGCCACGCCAACACTGGTACCCCCTCTTGCGCAGTGTGTCATGGTTGGCCCCATGGCACCTGCCTCAGACTCCTTCCCTGTTGTCTCAGCAGGAGAACCAGATTCTGCACCCTCATCTTCAAACACTGAACCTATCAGCCTGGCTAATTACCTAATCTCTCCTTTACCATCCCTCAGTAAACCAGTGGTGGATATCATTTTAGAGGCAAGGAGGCCTAGTACTAGAAAATCTTATGCTGCAAAATGGAAAAGATTCTGTGCCTGGAACCAATCTCAAGGGATGAGCACAGCAGCGCCCAATTTACCTCAGATTTTACAATACTTAACTGAGATGCTTCACAAGGGCTTGTCTTTTTCCTCCATCAAAATTCACACCTCAGCCATTTCAGCTCATTATAACACAGAACCTCCCCTCTTCTCTCACCCATTGCACAAGCAGTTCCTCAGAGGGACCAAAAATTTAAGACCACCCAGGAGAGCTCCAACTCCAGCGTGGGACCTTAACTTTGTCTTGGAGAAACCCGCTCTTCCTCCTTTCGAGCCAACTGCTACTGCAGATTTAAAATTTCTTTCTTGGAAAACAGCGTTCCTTTTAGAAATCACTTCAGCAAGAAGGGTATCTGAATTACAGGCCGTTATGGCAGTGGAGCCTTTTATCATCTTTCATGCGGACAGGGTGTCCCTCAGAACCAATCCCTCCTTCATGCCAAAGGTGGTATCCAATGTGGCTCTTAATCGGTCCATTCATTTGCCAACCTTCTTTCCTAATACACAGAACAAAGGGGAATGGATACTGCACTCCTTAGATGTGCACAGACAACTTGGATTCTACTTTGACAGGACTAAACCTCAAAGGAAATCTGAACAACTGCTGGTGGCATTTGCTGCAGGGACAGTGGGGAAGGCTGTTTCAAAGCAAACCATTTCTAAATGGATAGGCCATTGCATTCATTTCTGCTATAAGCACCATGGAAAACCTATTCCCCAGGGGATCAGACCACACTCAACCAGGGCTGCATCTACCTCTACAGCCTTTCTCAGATGTACCAGGGACATCCTAAGTTCTGTACATACTTTCACAAAACACTACCATTATATTCCAGAACTAAGGCAGGCTTTGCCACTGCTGTTTTGCAGGGCATTCTGGGCTCAACCAGTTCCTCATAGTACCTACCACCCCATGCATAGCTTTCTTTGGGACTTCTATTATTTCAGACATTGCAGCTGTATGCACGATGAGTATAGCATGGCTTGTACCTACTATAAAATGTAGATACCGAAAGTGCTAATAATAGCTGCAGTACCCTCCTTCCTCCCTACCTGGTAAAGGTAAAGCATGGGGCAACCACAACCTACCACCCACCTGCTATTGGTTATGTGCTATTTTTTTGTTTGCTTGCTTTTTGGTTTGTATTATTACATTGCATATATAATATATGTAGATATATTTATGTATTGCCTTTGGGGGCACCTTTTGGGGGGGGGCAAGAAAGACTGAAGAAAATGGGCGAAGCTGTGTCTTATATATGTGTCTTATATACTCTGGAAGAAGAAGGAGCGTTACACCACCGGCGGACCAAGACTTGGAATTGACCATCGAGACCGAATTCGACGGCCGAGGGATCAATGAAACTGTACCGCAACCAGCTGTATTAGCACTCAAACATCTACATTTATGGTAGGTACAAAACTGTACTTTTTCTCTAAATCCAGAGCTGGCTTTCCCACTGCAGTCTTGCAGTGATTTATCGCTGGTCCTAATGCTATTTAAATTCCTCCTCCCAACCTTAGCTTTGGGAATCTACCCAAATGTGATGACTGCAACAGTGAAACACAAAGAACATAGTACAGTTATGTACACTTACCATAAATGTAGATGTTAGAGTGTATTCACTGTTGCAGTCCTGGTTACCCTCCCTCCAGCCCCCTAAATTCTTTTGGCTATACCTCTACTTTTCTTTACTATGCTTAAAAGCTTTTTGGTGTATTTGCTTTTTTGTTGGAGGTATAACCTTGTGTGTGTGTGTGTGTGTGTGTGTGTATATATATATATATATATATATATATATGTATATATATATATATATATATATATATATATATATATATATATATATATATATATATATATATATATATATATATATATATATATAATTGCTTCCCATTAGGGGGGCACCTGACATCTGGGGCAAGAAAAACTGATGTAATGGCGTCGGCTGCATGTTGTATACCCCTGACAACCTGACGTCACGGAAGAAGAGACAGCAACCGGCGCAGGACCCAAGACTTTGTTAATCAGGCCAACTGAGGACTACTGCAAGCAGATCACCCAAATGTGTTGACTGCAACAGTGAATGCACTCGAACATCTACATTTAGGGTTAGTGTACACAACTGTGTGGCTCCTTTCCAGTGTAGCTGCCTTTTTGACTAACATTTTTATTGAAAGGTCGATATAGTACAAATGCATGCAATCCTGTTTGGGTGTGCCTGCAGATCTAGGATTATCCAGTACAGCCTTTTCTAACTGTTAGGGCATGTACTACAGGTTCATATCAGATCATCACCAACTTTGTCCTTCCTTTCTTCCAGAATATGCCACACTCCTCTTTCTTTTCATAAACCTTTGCCAGTAGTGGACAAAGCACTGAAAACTCTCCTCAGGCTCTTGCACTCATTTAAGGTACATTTTTTTTCTAATTTTGGGTTTCTGAGTTGAATTATCTTCCATTTACTGGTCACAGCTTTCCTTTATCTTGTTTTCCTCTCACTGCTAGATTGCAGTCATTTGATCCATTTTTGAACTGTTTAATGTTTGCCTCTTTCAGGTCATGCAGTTTCTGTTAATTTTCTCCCACTGCCAGTTTTTGTTGTCAGTCATTTACTTTTGTATTTTCGTTATTACTTTTCCTTGTGAATCTTTTACATTCCAGGGCTTTTTTGTTAGCAGTTTGCTTTCAGTGCTTGTTTACTGGTAGTTTGTGTATTATAGATTAAAACGTGGACACAGGCTTCCACATAGGGTCGTCACCCCTTATGGGTTACTTGTTTAGTTGCTCATTATCTTTCAGCCGATAAGGAATTCCAAGATGGTTGCATACTGATCAACAAGTCAGTTAGAGCTTTCCCACTCGGGAAAATAAAACTCTTGGGGGAAAAACATGTAAAAGTTATCACATTTGGTAAAATTCAGTTACTGGATAGCAGTTACATTTCCCGAATTCCAGAAAAGAAGAAATTTAGAGAAAGTAAGAGAAACCATGAAAAAAAAAAACAGGAATTTTACAACTTCAAGTTTCAGCTGTGGTATAGGAGACAGCTTTGAGTAATGGCACTCTGAGGTGTTACAGTATATATTCCTTTCTTGTTTCAGCTGTAGTTTAGGAGACAGCTTTGAGTAATTAAGATGAAAAACAAATCAAACGCACTCTTGAGGCATTACAGTATATTCCATTCTTGTTTCAGCTGTAGTATAGGAGACAGCTTTGAGTAATTTAGAGGAAAATTAATCAAGTGCACTCTGAGGTGTTAACAGTATATTCCTTTCTTTTTTCATTTATATAAATCAAATAGAAGGCTGAAAAAAAAACTTTAGCTGTTTGGATGGAGTGATAAAACTGCAAAAATCACAGACTGAAATAAAGAAAAGATTGTGCAAGAGGTTGCTCAGAAAGAGCTATTTCAAAAAAGAGGAGAGCGCACACAGAGAAACAAAAATGAGATTTTCTCCTGTAACAGGGAAACTGGAAGGAACATACTGCAATAGTTTTATGAAAATACAAATAAACAACTGGACTTTAGCACAGCAGGATTTAATTGAGAGGTCACATCATCTGTATATGCTAAATTTGGCCATGAGAAAACAGCCAAGACCTATATTGGTAAAGATGGAAACATGCCAGTAGAAAGAGCTACTTCTGACAAAATTGTGGCAGAAAGGAAAAGCATTAACATTTGGAAATGGCAGAATGGTTGTGGAAAATAATTATTCCCTGAACACCAGGTGGGAGACAAGTTTATCCCAGCAATCGGGGATTGTTGAGAGGAGTGTGAGATTCAAGTTGCTGTATCTTGTTGTCTTCACATTATTTTTCTGGAGGCACACAAACATTATTGGATATAGAACAGACTAAGGAGAAAATAAACATTTTGGCCTACAAAGTCATACAGATTCAGAATATTTTAAATTCTTTATTAATTTTTTTAAGATGTCATTTGTTTTAATATTGATGTGAGGGTTTGGTTTGTGTCTGTTATACCATTCAACAATACAAAAAACTTTCATAATAACAATGTTCATTTATTTAGTACCATTGTATTAAAGATGTGAGACCTAAAGAAATCCAACATCTTGTATCAGAATTTGACAAATTCTCAAGATTGTTTATTAATACATAATTTGAAAGCTTATACAAATGATTTATGCATAACTATTTCAAACTTGTGTTATAAAGAGGAACCCAAGCTCTTTTTCTATTATATGAAATTATACACAACAATAAAAGATTAGAAAACTTAATTTCTAAACTTTATAAAATATTGGCTGAATGCAGATCTAAATTAAATGTAAAATTTTGGAATTTAATTGTCATAATAAATCACAATTATCTTCTGTTATACATACTTCATGGTCTCAAACCTGGCATATTTTTACATGGCAATTTCTGCATAGGGCTTTCTGAACTCTTAATAGAATTGCTAAAATTAATGGAAACTGCACTTTTGTTGGAGATGTTCACAAAATTGTAATGCTGATTGGGTTCATATATTTTATGAATGCTGTTTCTTGTCTTTATTTTGGTTTAAAATATTAATTTCTGATAACTTTTCTCTATCAAAGTTTTTGATATTTAATGTAATAGTCAAGAATAACTTGAAGAATATAATTGTAATATTCTTTGGTCCATTCTGACTGTTGCAAGGAAGAGCATTACAAGGAAATCGAAAACATCTACTTCTCTATCACTTGAAGATTCTCATGTTCTTAAAAGAAACTGCAATCAGAGAGACCAAAGTAAAAGAATAATTTATTGTAATGCATTGTCCACAGTCATCGGATTAAAGTAATTTCACTTATTGGTCTGTGTTTGGGAAACAATGTTATTAATGACTAAATGAACGAAAGAAGCTAAGAAAAAATCTGAGCACTACATTTATCTAACATCAGGCCTTTGTAAATAATATACATAGTTCAGACTGCTCATTTTGTTAAATTATAAATATTACAGCAGGTTCTTCAGTTTATTGTATCTGATTACCTGTTACCCTCTTGTTGAAGAATAAAAACTTCTTGGTTAAAAAAAGAGTGAATCAGCAGAAGAGGCTCTTCTTTACATCCTTCTGACAATTTACAAATCCCTGGTGAGAGACTTTGCCAGTGAAACATTTTCCTTTGTTGCAAAGGAAAATGCCTGAGTGACAAAATTTTATAGGAGCTGACTTAAACAGTCTGGAGCACTTTGGACTTGAACCAGAGAGTGATGTTGGGAGATGGTCATGAAGAAGGCCAACAACTTTGTGAAATTATTGAAAAAAATTGAAAACTGTAAAGCATCAATCCCATTATCTAGAGGATTAGAGATATGAAATGTGGCTTTGCAAGATGTAGATGAGCAAAACTTATTTTTGCTGACTGTTATACTGGTGAGTGAGCATTAAAGCTCACTTTGTCAGTACGTGAAGGCACTGAACGGACTGAAGTAGTACCTGTAGATAAAAGAGCTTTTGTTACTAGTTATATAAAAATTTCATGGTGCAAATTGCAGAATCTGATGTCATTTTCATTTGTTCCTCTAAGTGGATTCGGATCCGATCCTCGTATCTGACTCTGCCACCTTCTAAAGATTCTAGGATCTGACTCTGTAGCTCCTCCCTTACCCATAATGCCCCTGACCACTACCATACATCAGATTTTGTTTGCCTCTCCAAGACCGTCGGGATTGCGATTGTTCAAGCTCCTCTGGGGTTTTTGAGTTTGAACAGTTTGCTATTTTTTTTTTTTTTTTTTATATATATAAACCTTTTACAGCTTTTTCTTCTCATTAGTCAATTTAACCCCCTTAGCCTCATTAAACTTCTCTACCAAGTTTTTAATATTTTTCTACCATTGCTGGTTGTCCATTCTTCTCCTTTATATACTCTTAAGTATTCTCCTTGGAATACCATCATTGGTAGTTATTACCTTTCTTCCCTCTCCTTCCTGTTTCCTTCTTTAAAAAAAAAAAAAAAAAAACTTATTTTCTTAAACTTATTTGTTTACCAGTATGACTGATAAGCTGACTGGATTTAATAACTGCACTTCCTATGGGCATAAGATCCCCAGTTCTGATGCCCAGAGGGAGTGCATTTATTGTTTGGGCCCAGCACATCTGGACACCTTTTTCCATATTTGCAGCCTTTAATGCCAAGACGATAAGCAACAGGAGGAATAAGCTTATTTTGAAAGGCCTTCTTCCTGCTTCAGATTGCATGATCATTGTTGCAATATGCCTTACAAGTGGGACTTCTCCACAAGGATACCCTTAATTCCGGACAGGCTACTTTGCAATCTGTACATCTGCTTTTAGCTAGTATAAGAAGAACATATGAATGTGCAACAACTCAGAACTTTCTTTTCACTAGTCTCTGTATGCAGATGTCTTCCAGTGTCATGTTCAGTCATCTGTTTTAGTTGATTTCAGCATCAGAAACTCAGGCAGATCAGCAGCACCCCATTAGGGTCCTTTTCTGCAATTCATTAGTTTTGTGAGATAGTTACCTACAGTTGTGCTTTACTTTTATCCTATCAGACTCCTTACAGTGACTCCCTCTTAAGTTGCTTATTTTGTCAAAGGGCAGAACTTGATGTAGAAGTCTGTTCTATTTGTCAGGCATTTGACCCTAAAATTATCCAGAGTAGACTCAATACTGTCAAAACTTACCTAGAGGAAAAACTGTTTCAGACACTAGGTCATTCTACCATGGCTTTGTCCTCTTCATCCTATAATGTCACCCCTCAGTTAAAGAAATGTAAAACAGAGGTGCTTGAATCCAATGAGAATTCCACTTCTCATTGACTGAAAAGGTCAAATCCAGCAAGGTGTCTTTGCAGCCCCCATTCCATCAATATTCTTCTCTTGGTCCCACTAGCATCACTTTTTTTAATTTCCCCAAATATTTTGGGTTTCTAATACCATGACGGGAATGGACCCCATTCGTAAGTCAAAGTGTGTTTAAAGTCCATGAAATTAGTATTGTTTCAATATTTGATATCAGCCTGAAGTGCTCTTTGCAGCAGTGTCCAGTAATGACTTCTTCTGTAATTTGTACGGAGTAATTTATCTAAGAACAATTGTAAATTCTTTTTATAAGACCCATTGCTCTTACAACTATTGGAACTGTCTGGGTATCCTTCCACATTGCCCTCTTTTCTGCCTGCAAATCCTGGTATTTTATGACTTTGTGTCTCTTTGTAAGACACTGTAGTCACTGGCTGTAGCAATTCCAGTGATCAACGTTACTTTTGTCTTCTTTTTATGGACTGTTATATCTGGTTTCCTTTCATCTGTTTTTTGAACTGTTGGTAATGGATGATCCCATGTAATACAAAATTGATCATTTACTATGATGCTTTGTGGTTCATATTTCCATTGCTTTTCAACTACTTCAGTGTTGTAATGTGTCCACAATCCCCAATACAACAGTCTTGCCATATTATTATGCCTTTCAATATACAGTCCTTCTGCCGTCAGTGTATCACAACCAGCAACAAGATGTGCAACTGTTTCCAATTCTGTTTTCCAAACCCTACATTTGTCTGTCTCCGACATGTTCAGTGGACTTTGTAAACCAACATGTACATAGTCCACTGTCTTGAGCTGCAAACATTAACCTTTCTTTTGGTTTAAATTCATCTCTACGTAACCATTCCTGCGTCCGATCCCGATCAACATTTGGTTGTTCCAAGAGTTTCCTATACTTGCAACTATATTTATGCATTTTCCACATTTCTTGCCTTCTCATCTTATCCTTCACCTTATATTCTTTCTTTTGTTTTTGGCACATTTAGTTGCTACCTTATTTTTATTTACTTCTGGTTTGATTTCCACTCCTGCTTGACGCAAATATGCTTCTACTAAACTAAGCAGGAAAGTCATCTTAGACTTATTCTCATGTTTCAAAACACTCACTACAGTTGGGCCTTGTGAAGTTAGCAGATATGTATGCAGTCTCACTATTGCAGATCTATACATGTAGTCAATTTCAAGTTAGCAGATATGTATGCAGTCTCACTATTGCAGATCTATACATGTAGTCAATTTCAAGGTGGCCCGTACCTCCTTCAGAAAAGGAAATGTATAGTCTTGATATGCACTGATTGTTGTAAATCATTTAATGAGCATGAAGCATTTCTTGTCCAAACTGTCCAACACCTTTTGGGGCCAGTCAGTCCCTCAAAAAAAAGGAAGAGGAAATTGGTTTATAGCTTGGACTTTTTCAAGATGTCACTGCTGTTTTCAGTATTAAGTCTCCTAAAATATTCCTTACTGAGTTTTATTCGCATTTGTTCATGTTTTATTGTAGATCCTTCATTAATTCCCAAATATTTATATACCCCCTCTTGGTCAAGTTCTTTCATATCACATTCCTATCCCAAACTGATGTTTTCTTGGTGTTGCAGCTTTTCTGCTTTAAAGGTTGCTTTTGCACATATATCAAGATCAAATGACCTTCTTCTATCATCTGAAAAAGTTTTGACCATTTGCAGTTGTGCTTTTCAGTTCCTCATCTGATGAACTGTACAGTTTTAAATCATCTACAAAAAGAAGATGAGAAATCTTTACACTTTGTTGTGTTCTGGGTGCCAAATTATAGCCAGACAGAAGAACAGCGGTGACAGAGTCACCCTGGAATATCCCCTTTGAAATTTTATCCCTGGAATAATAATTTGTCCTATATCATGGCTTAACTGTGAAGTGGTTTGCCACTATTTCATGGTCGCTGTAAAGTAATCAATCTGTGTAGAGTGTATCTTACACATTTTTAAGCACTCTTTATCCATAAATGTGGGATACTATCAAATGCTTTTTGTAGTCTATCCATACTTAGATTCTTCCCTTTTTCAGTTCTCCATTATGAATTCAACATCAAATGATCCTTTGTTCCATATGACTTTATTTTTGTTTTATTGCCATGATTGAGTTTTTTTCTAAATGACAGACACTGTTGGCATCAATTCCAGTATGTCTTCAGAAGACATGTTATTGGTCTGTAGTTTTTAGGATAGCTTGCAGGTTCGCTCAAGTAGGAGTATTGTTTTTCCTGTTAGCCAGGCTGGTGTCTGTTTGAGGTGCGCATATAAATAGTTACTCTCACTCAAGTAGGAGTATTGTTTTTCTTGTTAGCCAGGCTGGTGTATGTCTGTGGTGTGCATATAAGTAGTTACTCATGGCTAAGTCTTCATGTAAAGATGTTAATACTTTTATCCAGAAGTTGGGTACTGCATCTGGGCCTGAGTTTTTCCAATTAGGAATTTTCTTAATGTTGTTTCAATCTCTGTCTGTTACTTCATCCCATTGCATGTCCTGTAGACTTGAACGTCTTCTTTCTTTTACTTCTATCCATTTAGCATTTTTGTTATGTTCCACAGGGTTTTCATAGATATTTCTCCAAAATGCATTGCCCCTTCGGAGGCTGTTATGGCAGATGAGTTTTTCATGTTCATTCAGGCTACCTTATAGCTGGATCAGTTGGGAAGAGCGAACCTAAATTAGTTTTAACTGAGGGAGAAGGGATGTACATCAATTTCTTGTTTTCTAGGACCTTCAAGGCTCCCTGACGGAAGTCTTTGGCTTGCACTCTTAGGACCATACATCTGATTGATGTTCATCGTGCATACAGCTGCAGTCATAACAGATGGGTTCTCCTGCCGTCAGGCGGGTCCTCGGTCGGCCGAATTCCAAAGTCTAGGTCCGGCATCGGTTGTCGTCGCTTCTTCCCTGACGTCAGTGCGACAGGGGTATAAAGGAACCAGCCGACGCCATTTTCTTCAGTCTTTCTTGCCGCGCGGTGCCCGAAGCAGAAACAGTTCGCAAGTGCCGGTCGGCCAGCTCCTGAAATTACGAAAATTTTGAAACCGAAGTCTTCTTGAAAGCTAAGTACCCCGTTGGGGAAACTTTTCTTGCCTCAGACCGATGTCAGACAAAGTTAATAATTGTATTTCATGTGGGAAGCAAATACCGCATAAGGATTTCCATTCCCTCTGTATACCTTGTTTAGGCCCAGACCACGACGTCTCGGTCTGTCGCTTTTGTGCTACATTCAACAAACGCACCATTAAGCGTCGGGCGGAGTTCGCCCAGCATTATTTTGGAAAAACATTTAACTATATTATGTCGTCGGATACTCCGACTCCAGTTCTGTCTAAAATACGCAAAGATAAGGACTGACACACGAGGTCCGCGGCCTCTACCGACACCACGCCAAAGCCGACTACACGTGGTCCGGTTCTCAGCGAGGCGCCTACGCAGCCCCTGACTACCGACGACACTTCATTGGCAGTGTCTCCTGTGCCCGAGGTCGCAGGCTCCTCGGCCCACACCCCGACTACAGATACCGAAGCCACTCTTGGCGTTGAACCTCAAAATGTGGACATGTCTACCTCCACTCAAGGTGTCTTCAGACCTTCCTCTTCTTTTTCCATCAAGGCTTTCACTAAGTCTAAAGCAGCCATGCACTCTAAGAGACAAGCTACACAGGGCCCATCTCCAGGCCCCATGCCTAAAAAACAGATGCTTAAAATGGCTGAGGATTTAATTACTCTTATCAGGGTTCTCAACCCCCACCGGACAAAAGGCCCAGAGTGGAGGAAGAATCCCCCTCCTCTGATCAGGGCTCCATTATTTTAGAGCACTCTGATGATCAGGAACATTCTTACTTCCCTTTTGAAGACTCTGATGCGGAGGAGTCCATTCCTTCTCTATCCCCCCCAGAGGATTACTCATTTGGGGAAACTTTGCATATCTTAAGGGAACACTTCCACTGGGAAGGCCAAGATTATTCAGATTCCAAGAAAAGGCTTAGGGAATTTCTCTTGCTACCTCAGCACAGGCCTCTGGCTATACCTCCTGTCTTGGACATCCTAGATGATGCTTACTCGGAGGCCTGCCTTAACCCGGACTCTCTGCCTCCAGCCCCAGTTAAGCCTGACAGGTACTACAGGGTTCCTGACTCACACCAATTTCTATACAAAAGCCATGCTGCTGACCCAGAAACCATCTCACAGGGCCCCAAGGGAATTAAGGCCTCCACTGCTAAAAATTCATTACCTTCCGAGAGAGATTCCAGATCCTTAGAAAGGTGGGGAAAAAAGGTATATACCTCGGCTACCTTAACCATGAGGGCCTTAAACTGTCCGTTCCATATGCTAAAATACCAACAGTTTTTGTTATCACATTTGAAAAGTAAAATGTCACAACCTGAACAAACAGACTTGAAGGAGTTGCAGGATTTGATGCATAGTGCAGAACAAGTGGGTAAGCATACCTTACAATGTGGTTTTGATGCTCTAGAGGCCTCATGTAGAGCTGCTGTTACAGGATCAGTCATACGTAGACATGCCTGGCTCAAGGAACAAACCTTGCCTGATCATGTCAAAGCTAAATTACTAGATGCCCCTCCACAAAAGGATGTATTATTTGGTGCTAATGCTGAGGAGGTATTGAGGAAAATGGAGGAAAAGCCTAAATCAATGCAAACTTTGAAAGATTTTCTACAGGTACAACCCCCACGTTTCAGTAGAAATTGGCCTTCCAAAAATTGGTCCTTTCCAGCCACGGACAGACCCCAAAGAGGCAGATACAGGCGCCTGAGGGGCAGAGGACAATCCCAAGGATCGTTTAGAGGCAGACAATGGCAAGCTCCTACACAAAGAGGTGGTGAGGATAACTCGCAATCATTCAGAAAGCAAGCCCAATGACTTTCCCCTTTGCATGCCAAGCAAGACTCAAATGGCAGCCCCCTTAGGAGGAAAGCTGGCATTATTTTCAAAAAATTGGCATATTGTCACAAAAGACAAATGGATCCTGGACATTATAAACAGAGGCTACAGATTCCATTTTCACACCCTTCCAAAAATGAGAGGCATGCCAAACCTGCCACACAATCAAAGGGCAGAGGCACAATGGCAAATTACAGATCTCATAGACATGAAAGCTATTCAAGAGGTACCTACGCATGAACAAGGTCAAGGTTTTTATTCCAGGCTATTCCTGGTACCAAGGAAGGGAAAAGATTGGAGACCTATTTTGGACCTATCCATCCTAAACACATTTCTACTTGTACCAAAATTCAAGATGCTCACTCTACAGCAGCTTCTTCCCATGCTGGGCAAGGAGTCTTGGCTGGTAACATTGGACCTCAAGGAGGCATACCTGCATGTCCCAATCAGACAAAATTGCAGAAGATACCTCAGATTTCTTGCAGGTTCAACCCATTATCAATTCTCTGCATTGCCCTTTGGCTTATCTACTGCGCTCAGAGTATTCACGAAATGCCTGGCATCAGTAATTGCCTACTGCAGACATCAAGGGATACAAATATACCCCTATTTGGACGACTGCCTGATCCAAGCGGACAGCAAGCACATTCTTCTGAAACATCTGGCTTATGTAATAATGTTGTTGAACTCTCTGGCATACACAGTCAACAAAAAGAAACCAAGGCTAATACCCTCTCGGAAGATAATTTTCCTGGGTGCCAACTTAGACACAAACACCCAGATGGGCCTACCTCACGCCAGAGAAGCAGGGGTAACTAACTCAATACTTCAGAGCACTAGCAAATTGCACCAGGCTGACTGCAAGGAAAATCCTGCAGGCTCTGGGATACATGGTATCTTGCATCTTACTAATCCCATGTGCAAAGCTGCATATGAGGAAACTTCAATGGTACCTGAAAAACCTATGGTCTCAACACAGCCACAGTTTGGAAACAATAATACCAGTAATTCCATGTCTACAAAAGGAATTTCTGTGGTGGGCTCAAGCATGCCAAACAAACACAGGTCTTCCATTCAGCAAGCCTCAAGCAAATCAAGTCATCACAACAGATGCCTCGACTACTGGGGCACATGACAGATCGGTGCATTCAGGACAAATGGTCCCAAAAAGAAAAGCACCTTCACATCAATCAAAAGGAAATGCTAGCAGTAATAAATGCTATTATAGCTTTCAAGGACCTTCGGCAACCAGGTCAACTATTGATAAGAACGGACAACACCACAGTTATGTGGTACATAAACAAACAGGGAGGAACACATTCATACCCCCTATGCAGACTGGCCATGTCACTTTGGAACATGGCCATGGACTTACAAATCGAACTACAAGCACAGTACTTGCCAGGCAAGGAAAACACGCCGGCAGACAACCTAAGCAGAAATATGACAGATCCACATGAATGGAAGTTGCATCCAAAAGTGTTTACAGAAATAATCCAAGCATGGGGAAGGCCAGACATAGATCTCTTTGCCTCCCACAAAAATCACCAATTGACAAAATTCTGCTCAAGGATTTTCCATCCAAAGGCCTGGAGAGTGGACGCTCTGTCAGTTGGACATCAATGACCGTTTATGCCTTCCCACCTCTTCCTCTGCTGCCCAAAGTTCTATTGAAAACCAGAGCAGACAGACCAAAGATGATTCTCATTGCTCCAGACTGGCCAAGACAACACTGGTACCCACTCCTGAGGAGCCTGACGCATTCCCCACCATGGACCCTGCCTCTAATGCCTATTCTCCTGACTCAGCACAGCTTCAAAACTCTTCACAGCCAGCTAAAAACACTCAATCTAGCCACATGGAAGATTCCTTAGCATCACAACAGACCCTACTCTCCAAGGAGGTGCAGGATGTCATTTTGGAGGCCAGAAGGCCGTCAACTAGAAAAGCTTACTCCGCAAAATGGAAACGGTTTTGTGTGGAATGAGAAAAAGGGCCAGGATCCTGGAAAACTGAATTTACCTCAAATACTACAGTATCTAGCTGAGCTGCTAAGCAGTGGACTTTCATTCTCCTCCATCAAAATCCATGCCTCAGCCATTTCTGCAGAATACAACACTGATCCACCCATATTCTCTCACCCTCTCTTAAGACAGTTCCTCAGAGGGGCTAAGAATCTAAGACCCCCAAGGAAACAACCAATACCTGCTTGGGATCTCAATTTCATTCTGGAAAAACTGACCTTGCCTCCCTTTGAGCCAGCTGCCTCATCAGATTTGCAATATTTGTCCTGGAAAACAGCTTTACTTCTGGCTATTACCTCAGCTCGTAGAGTTTCAGAACTACAAGCTCTCATGGCTGTGCAGCCTTTTATCATCTTCCATCAGGACAGAGTTTCCTTACGAACCAACCCGTCCTTTATGCCTAAAGTGGTATCCAGGGTAGCTTTGAATCAGGCCATACACTTACCTCCCTTTTATCCTAATCCTCAAAACAAAGGGGAGAGATTACTACATTCCTTGGACATCCACAGACAACTCCGTTATTATCTGGACAGAACAAAGCCTTTCAGAAAATCAGAACAGCTCTTTGTCTCCTATGCTGTAGGAGCTCAAGGAAAGCCAATTTCCAAACGGACAATCTCAAAATGGATAGCCCACTGCATACGCTTTTGCTATTCTTTTCATGGCAAAACTGTACCTACAGGCATCAGATCTCACTCCACAAGGGCCACAGCTACCTCTGCAGCTTTCCTCAGAGGAGTTCCTACCAAAGATATTTTGGAAGCAGCCACTTGGAGTTCTGTGCATACCTTCTCCAAGCACTACCACCTACCATTATACTCCAAAACTAGAGCAGGCTTTGCCACTGCAGTCTTGCAGGGCATCCTGGCTCCTCCTAGTTCCACCTAGTGCCTACCACCCCTTTCTTAGCTTTGGGATTCTACTCATCTGTTATGACTGCAGCTGTATGCACGATGAACATAGTACAGTTTTGTACCTACCATAAATGTAGATGTTCGAGTGCTAATACAGCTGCAGTCCAGGTTTCCCTCCCTCCTTCCCCTCTTGGGACAGGCCTATAGGCTAACACATCCTCATACAACCTGATTGGGGTATTCATTTATGGTGTATTTGCTTGCAACTACTGTACTTTGATTATATTGCATTGCTTTATTACACAAATTTATGTATTGCCTTCCTTCTGGGGGCACCTGACATCTGGGGCAAGAAAAACTGAAGAAAATGGCGTTGGCTGGTTCCTTTATACCCCTGTTGCACTGACGTCAGGGAAGAAGCGACGACAACCGACGCCGGACCTAGACTTTGGAATTCGGCCGACCGAGGACCTGCCTGACGGCAGGAGAACCCATCTGTTATGACTGCAGCTGTATTAGCACTCGAACATCTACATTTATGGTAGGTACAAAACTGTACTTTCCCCATAAATGTACTGAAAAAGTTAGGCATGATCTTCGTGTTTCACTGTTGCAATCATCACATTTGGGTTATCCCAGCCAGGGTAGCTCTCGGCTGGCCCAAACACCAGAGACTTAGTATTTCTGCGTCGGTTGCTGTCGCTTGAAGACTGACGTTAGGTCTCAGTAGTATAAAGTAAGGCAGCCGACAGCATTACATCGGTCTTTCTTGCCGTGAAGCCCGAAGCAGAAGCAGTTCTACTCTTACTGCATCACTTGTTTAGGCCCAGACCATGACGCCCCTCGTTGTCGCATCTGTGCTTTGTTCCACGCCAGAGTTATCCATCATTGGGCCCTTATTGTAGCCAGATATTTTCGCTTACAGTCCTCGAACTTTGACATGGCTTTGGTAAGCCATCCGACAGCAGATCATCTGAAAAAACTTAAAGATAAAGACAGACAGACCGCACAGGTCCAAATCTACCGATGACGCTTCAGTTAAGCTGGTCGTCAGTTCTCCGGTACTCACGGAGGCACTTTTGCAGCCCCTGATGCCAGCTTCTTTTGATTCACAGGCTGCTACTGAGACCCTGTCGGAGTCCGGTATGCAGCACAACTCTTCGACTAAGGATCTTGCAGTCATCTCAACCTTGGATGGGTCCAGAGCTGCTGAGCAGGCACCGGCTTCTGAGAAAGTCCTTTGCACTACCAAATCTCAACAGAAACTGACATCTTCTTTCACGAATACCGATGTTGGGTAGTCCGATTTCACCTTCATTTTTACATATGGGTTCGGAGCTGATTTACAAGCTGGAAGACTTCTGATTGGCTCTTGGCTAAGCAGGTATCCCATGGTGCACCAGTACAATCCCCAGATCTCATTTGCCACGTCGACGAGTTTTGTTGTGCTTCTCTTGGCTCTGGCTAAGTTTTTCAAAATTCCTTATATTCTGTCATATTTCAATGCTTTATTAGAACCTTTATGGCATATTTAGTGTTGCTAATATATTAGGCAGTTGTATTGCTTGCCCTTTGTGAGTGCAACTTAGTTTACTAGTGGTTATTGGTATCCTGTGTGCCAGTTAGTTTTAGGCGCCGTTGCTCATTTTTTGATTATTAGGTAGAGTTTTTGGCGGTTTTCCGCTCTTAGTCAACAGGGGCTCCTGTTGTCTTGTCTGTTGTTATTCTGACCTTTTTTGGTCACCGTTGGCAGTTTCTGCTATTTTGACATTGTTGGTTTTGGTGGGGATCCACTTGTGAATTTACTAGGATTGCAAGTATACTACTTGTTATTAGGAATATAGAAATTTATTGGGTCATTTACCGTTTCTCTTGTGTGAATGGGCTTTCCTTTCTGGTCTGTTTAAATTAGAAGACCTAGTTTTCACTACACCGGGCTAGGCCCGGTTAAGTTAGAGAGCCTAGTCCTCATGTAACTCCTTCTTAGGGCTAGGCCCGTTTTAGTTAGAGGACCTAGTCCTCCTCCTTTTTCTCTCTTTCAGTCTCTCTGGGTTTTGTGTATGTAATATGTCTAAGGAAAGTAAGGAGCATAAACCCTTGGTGTTCAAAATGTGCATGAAATGCTCCCAAAAGATGTCCTTAACAGATGGCCACAGTAGCTGTGTCTACTGCATAGGGGCCTTCCACTTACAGGAGTCGTGCTTGTTCTGCCATGCTTTCTCTCCTAGAGTGTTACAGGAGAGAAAGAACAAACTCATACTCAAGGGTCTGTTGAAAGCATGCTTTGAGGAAGCACTATCCAGTTCTTCGGCTTCCTTTAAGTCTAGGAAATCATTATCCCTCAGAAAGGCCCTCTCCGACACCAGCTGGTGTCTCGGAGCCACCTCCTAAACAGTCGAAACAATCCAAATCTGCCTCCTCAACTCCTCAGCCTTCGGAGCTGAAGGAGAGCATCATGGTGGTGTCAGTCGGTTACAGGTGTTTCGGAACCGATCTCTGAACCTATTGATACAGCAGTTGACTCTGCTACTCAGAGCCGGTCTGTAAGCTCCCTACCGGTTTCTGTAACAATTAAGTCTCCAGTGCTCCCCAGGTCAAGATCCCCTATTATGTCTTCCAGGAGCCTTTCAGAAGAAGATGTGGAGAGGGTAGTGCTGAGACTCCTGAAGTCGTCTGCCTTACCAAAATTATTGTTGGCTCCGACCCAGTCGGCTCCGGAGCCACTTGGCCCAGCTTTGCCCTTGTCTGCTATTCCTCCTCCGAGCCATACTGGCCTTTCGGAGCCAGAGTGCTTGGTGCCAACAGAGGAAATGCTGGCTCCAGCTCACTTTGTTGCTGCCTTGGAGCCACACGCTCGGTGCCGTCCATTGTATCCAGGGGCCAAAGCTCTCCTGTCGGCACCAACAGGGAGGGAATCGATCTTCGGTTCCGAGCTTACCTCTCGGTGCTTCGGCCAGGGTGAGCTCGGACCCTGCATCTATCTCGGAGCTGACAGCTCTGGCTCCGGCGCCAACCCTCGTCTCTTCGGAGCGGGGGAGGTCAGCGTTTGAGATGATGAGCGTGCTGTCTCATTCCCCAGCCCCTACCAGTGGCACCAGCACTCTTCCCTCGAGAGCACCCACTTCAGCCTCAGCCCCTACTTTCTCTGGAGACAGCAGAGACCCGCAGCCTCAGGAGCCATCAGCTGGTGGCCCCCACTCTTCCGAGGCTTCCCCGGAATATCTTTCCGAGGAGCCTCCCCCAAGAGGTTATGTAAGAGGAAACATGTTGACTCCCAGGATGAGTCTTTGACATCGGACACTGACCTCGAGGAGTCGGAAGGGTCCCCCAAGTCGTCCTCTGATGATGTCTCCTTTGTGGACATTTTAGAGATCCTTAGGCATAGATGCGACTGGCCCACTGTTAACCCTTCTGATGAGGAGTCTGTGTACCTGAAGGCTTTCGGGTCTCACCTTTCTGCCTCTTGGGTGTCTCCACCTTTTGACGAACTGATGGATCTAGTTAGTCGAATGGTGTGGGATACTCCTGACACCGTGTAGCCAGTCCCCAGGAGACCAAATAAGTTCTTGTCTGCCCCTCCTGGTAAAGAGTTCTTGTCCACGGGCATTCCCGTAGATGCCATGGTGGTGGCGGCGGTGGCCATGAAGAAGGAGTTAGCGGAAACTTTTTCTTCTGTTCATCCGCCAAACAAGGAGTCTCGACAGATGGACAGATTTGGGAAGCGTATTTTTAGTTCAGTGGCCTTTACCCTTCGATCGCTGAACTATCTCACGCACTTCACGAGGTTGCAAAGGGATCTCCTCAAGGAGTTAGGAGATTCCATACAAGGTGCGTGTACTGAGGGAGTTTCTGACAAGATTTCTACTCAAGTTGTCCACCTTTAAATTCTGTGGTTAACTCCTCCATGTGACTTATCTCTTATGCTGCAGATGGAGCGAGTAGAGCAGCGGGTTCCTGAGTTGCCTTGAGGCGCCACTCCTGGATGCGCTTATGTAATTTTGCGGAACCATTCAAGTCTTCTTTCACCAACGCCGTGTTTGATGGTTCCTCATTGTTTGGTTCCAAGGTGAAGGATACACTCACTCGGTGTGAGCAAGAAGGAAAGACGCTTTCTGCCATGGGAGTGCGTTTTACTGTCCCTTCCAGACCATACCCCAAGGGTCAGAGGGGCGGTAAAATGTGGTTCAAGAAGTCCCATAGGGTCTTTCCTGACACGCACAGTGAATCCTTCTTCAGAGGCAGAGGAGGAGGAAACGGCAGACGTCACCCTAGAGGCAGGGGCGGTCCGCAGTATCAACAAGGCCGTGATTCCTTTCAAGGACGGCCTTATCAGCGTTCCTGATGTGGAGCCCGACTGCACTTTTCTGGGGCCGGTCAGAGGTCACATTTCTTTGTACCAAGAAGCCTGGCTAAATATCACTCAAGACAAGTGGGTACAAAAGAGTTACCAGAGGCTATTTCGTACCCTTTTCCCTATCACTGTTTGTTCCCAAAAGGATCCCAGATATACCACCCAATCTCGGGGACCAGACAACTGTGGAAATCAACAAGTTGCTCTTAAAAAGAGTCATCCAGTCTATCCCAGCAGACCAGATAGGATCTGGAACTTACTCCAGGTTCTTTTTAGTTACAAAATGAACCGGAGATTGGAGGCCAATATTGGACCTCAGCAGATTGAACAAATCAGTGAAGGACAAGTTTTGGATGATAACACTGCAGTCTATACTCCCGTTGTTAGGGAAAGACTTTTGGATGTGCTCTCTGGATCATCAGGACGCCTACTACCACATGGGCAAGGCATCCAGAAGCCATCTACACTTCTGCCTGGGAGCCAGTCACTGTCAGTTTCGCGCTCTGCCCTTTGGTCTCACCGCAGCCCCCAGGGTGTTCACCAAATGCATGACAGTAGTGACAGCTCACCTGAGACGTCAGGGATTCCAGGTGTTTCTGTATTTGGATGAGTGGCTCCTGACCACCCCCACCAGGCATCTACTCCTCCAAAACAGGGACGCCACGATTCAACTTTGTGCTCAGTTAAGGATCTCCATAAATTGGAAGAAATCTGCATTATTGCCCTCTCAATCTGTGGTTTTTATAGGCGCAGAGGTAGATAGTGAACATGACAGCTCGTCTCCCCGCCGAAAGAGCACAGAACTTAATCTCCAAAGTTTGTTTTCTCACGTTCTGAAAAGTCGAAGCGAAGTGGGTTCTTCAGCTCCTCGGGACTATGGTTTCCACAGTTCTATAGGTACAATTAGCCAGGTTGCACATGAGAATTCTCCAGTGGCTTCTGTCTTCCCAATGGTCCTTCCAATCTCTCCCACTGAGTCATCCTATCCTGCTGACGGAATCATGCAAGAAGGACCTTCTTTAGTGGATAGCTCCCAATACACTGATTACGGATGCCCACTTTGTTCTGGCCCAACACGTTGCCACTGTGACCATGGATGCCTCCCAGATTGGGGGGGTGGGCATTAGCTTGGCAGGGCTGTCCAAGGCACATGGCAAGAACACGAGGCTCATCTACATATCAATGTTCTGACAATGAAGGGCGGTCCTTCTGGCATTGCAAGCACTTCAAGACCTTCTTCCTCTAGGGACAATTGCAATACAATCAGACAACATGTCGGTGGTTTGGTATATCAACAAACAGGGCGGTACCAGATCGTACCCATTCTGTCGAAAGGCCATGCGAGTTTGGGAATGGGCGATTTCTTCCCAGCGCTTTCTGGTTGCAACGCACATTCCAGGGACGACCAACGTGATAGCCGACAAGCTCAGCTGGGCAGTCCTAATGCCTCATGAGTGGTCTTTGAAATGGGAAACAGTGGATCAGATATTCCAGAAATGGGGACAGCCTTGCTGCGACCTTTTTGCCAGCCCAGTCAATACCAAATGCAGCAGCTATTTTTCTTTCATTCCCCCTCCAGGAGCGATTGGCCCATGGGACTTCTGTATGCCTTTCCTCCAATCCCTCTCATTTCCTCCAATCCCTCTCATTTCCAAAGTGATTCAGAAAGCCAGCCAGTCGGCTGGGAAACTAGTTGATCCTCATTGCTCCTTACTGGCCTCGTCAGGTCTGGTTCCCCTTCCTCAAGCCTCTCCTCCTGGACGATCCTTGGATTCTGGACCCAGCTCCAGATCTATTGACTCACATGTCTGGTTCACTACACCCCTCAATCCACAGCCTCAAATTGACAGCGTGGCTGCTCCAGTTCCATCCCTAGTCAGGCTTCATGATGCATCATCCTTAGTGTCACATATTCTTATGTCCTCCCATAAACCTTCAACTAGGAGGCTGTATGCAGTAAATGGAAAAGATTTTCTATTTGGGCGCAGAGAATGAATGTAGATCCATACACTGCTTCTATCCCTGTGATTCTGGATTTTCTTTCTGAGCCTTTTCAGCAAGGATCTGCCACTGCCACTATCAGAGTCCAATTGGCGGCGATTTCTCATTTTCACTTAGGATTTCCAGATAACAATTTAATGTCTCATAAGCTATGCAAGACCTTGTTGAAAGGGGCCACGCTATTGAGACCACCTCTGCAAGAATCAGTGGCTTCTTGGGGTTTAAATTTTGTGTGTTCCAAATTGACTTCGCCCCCTTTGAACCTTCCCACTCATCTTCTCTAAAAAAATTTTGTCTTGAAAGACCTTGTTTTTGGTAGCTATCACATCAGCTAGACGGGTATTGGAGCTACAGGCCTTGTCTGTTAAGCCACCGTATTTGATTTTTCACAAAGACAGGGTGTCATTACGTACTAATCCCTCCTTTGTCCCCAAAGTTTGTTCTAATGCTACCTTAAACCAATCAATAGAACTCCCAGTTTTCTTCCCTAATCACTGTAATGCAGCTGAGTACCGTTTTCATCAGCTAGACGTTCATAGATACATATGTTTTTATCTACAGCAAATTAAGGATGTTATGTAGTCCAATCTCGCCTACATTCTTTGGGTTCAGAGCTGAACCTTGGCTCCGACTCGGCCATACTCTAGCTCGAAGTCTTTCAATTGGCTGGGCTAAGAGTTATCCCATGCTGCACTGCTCCCTTTCCCAAGATCTTGTTTGCCACTCGTAAAGCTCAGACGTGGTCTTGCTATTGGCTGTGGCTAAGTATAACTTTTCGTCTTCTTTGACCAAATTTGTTGCTCCAAAAGCCTTAGTTTTTGTCTTGGTATCCCGTTAGCTAAGACAATCTCCCAATGGGCTAGGCCCATTTCAGTTAGAGGACCTAGTCCTCTATTTGCTATCTGTTTCCCTGTGTTCATTTGTTTTTTAGGTACCCTATCCCTCCGGGCTAGGACCATTTAAGTTAGAGGACCTAGTCCTTCCCTTGTTTCCTGTCAGGGCCGTTTGAGTTAGAGGTCCTTGTGTGGTGTCTGTAGATCTGAAGTAGTTAACTTCATTTGTGCAGCAACCTATGGAACCTATGGGAATCGGATCAGACCCGGCAGTTTTCAACAGCCTTAGATCTGAGCTCCAAGCTCCTCCCCTACCCATAATCCCCTGCCAACCCTGACTGACCTCAGATCTAGTTTGCCGCAGTTTACTTCAGCAGCTTGTTCCCGAGTTCCAGGTGTTTTCGTCCACTTTGTGAGAAAAATTTAACTTATCTGACCCTTTTCTTTAACTCTTGGTGTGAGTGTGTTTTCAGGTCCCTTTATCTCTTAGAACTCTTAGTTTAATTTAATTTGTTCCATATCTAACCTCCCCCTTCCTTCGTGGTTCCGTCAGGGTTGTGTGTGTGTGTTTGGGGCCTAGTGTGTGTGGTTTTACCTTCTAGTATGTCTGAGGCCCCAAAGTTGGTGTTTTCTAAATGCACCGAGTGTGGCCATAAGCTGTCCCCAGTGGATGGCCACACTCTGTGTGTGTGTTGTGCCTTGGGGTTGAGCACCTGTCCTCTGGTTGTACCATCTGTGCAGCGTTCAACCCCAGGGCACTCAAGGCCCGGAGGTCTAAGCTGATTCTGGTGGGTCTTCTGCCCCCGGACTCGGCTTCTGTCTCCTGTCTTCCCGTGGCTCCCACTGCGGCTGCAGCTCCTGCATCCCTCCCCACGGCCAGGACTCAACCTCCCGCCTTAGGCCCAGAGGAGAGGGATGCTAGGAAAGAAAGGAGGAAGGAGAAGCACCACAAGCGGCGGGCCGAGGCCTCCGCTTCGGGCCCCCCCCGGCTAAGCGGTCTTCTCCCTCCAGGACTTCTGGGTCTTCTCCTTCTCGGATCCGGTCCCCGTGCTTTTCACCGGGTCCTGAGGAGGAGGAAACCCGATCTCCGTCGAGGTCATCGAGGCGACACTCCCGCCCCGCCTCGGTGGCCTTGAGATCTACCCGAAGTCTCACTGATGCAGATTTGGACCGGATGATGAGAAGATTCCTCCAGGCCCAACTGCAGATGGGAGTGCTCCTGCCCCCCCCCCTCCGGGGGGGAGCTCGACCCCCTTCTTTGCCCCAATAGTTCCTTCTCCGTCCCGTTTCCTGGGTTCGGAGTCTTCAGAGCCGGGCAGCTTTGGAGCCGGGGGTGTGTCGGCACCGATAGTCTCAGGTACTTCGGCGCCGACACTTCCCTCGAGTCTGTCGGGCCCATTTTCTTTGGATCCGAGCTCTCGGAGCCGAGGGCTGAGCTTCGGATCCGGCGGTATTGGTATGTCTTCGGCTCCATCCAGGTCGGAGCATGCTGGTCCGTCGGATCCGATTGCTTCGGCGCCGGCTTCGATCCGTCTGTCTGATCTGAGCGAGGGTCTGCTTTCGGATCCCAGAGAGAGCAGCTCTTCCTCGGCATTCAAGCGTGGTGGAGAGGGCTCTGTCGAGGGATTCCAGGCCCCCGGCCCTTGCCACGGCTCCACCCTGCACTCCTTCTCTGTTGGGTCTGACTTCCATCACCCGGCCCCAGGGACAGACTGCTTTGACGTCCCAGGTAGTTCCATTGGAACAAGACGTTGCTGGTGAGACCTCCTCGGACAGCCCCCCCCCGAGGAGGTTCCTCACAAGCGAAGGTACAAGAGAAGGTACCTGGACTCCCCCGAGTCCTTGACTGAGGACACGGATTTGGAGGAAGGGGATGGCTCCCCAAGATCACCCCCCTGAAGATGTCTCATTTGGTGACATCATGGAGATGCTCAGAATAAGGGGGGGGTGGTCTGCCTCAAAGCCTACCTCGGACGAATCCATGTTCCTGGAGGCATTTGAAGCAGACCCGTCTACCTCTTGGGTGTCCCCTCCAACCGACCCCCTGGTAGACTTGATTACTACCAGGGCGTGGAAGGAGACGGACACTGTGGAGCCAGTCTCCAAGCGCCCGGAGAAGATTCTTAGCCCACATTCTGACAAGTCCCACTGGAGCAAGGGTCCCCCTGTAGATGCCATGTTGGTGGCGGCGGCCGCCAACAGGGAACTTGCTCAGGAGAGTCCCTCGATTCATCCCCCGAGCAAGGAGGCTCGGTCAATGGACCGCCTAGGGAAGCGGGTGTTTAGTTCAGCTACCTTCTCTGTGAGGTCGCTGAACTACATGGCATATGTGCTCCGACTGCAGCGGGACCTTATCAAAGAGTACGCTGCGTCGCCCCCCCCCCCGAGTCCATGTCAGCGGAGGACAAACAATTGCACTCCACCCGGATAGTCACTCTACGATGTTCATCGTGTTTCACTGTTGCAGTCATAACTGTAGGGTGCTCCTGCCGGCAGGCAGCCCAAGGTCGGCCAGAATCCCAAAGTCTGGGTCCGGCGTCAGCTGTACAAGCTAGTATTCTGACGTCAGTACGCTCTGGTACATAGCCCTCAGCCGACGCCATCCTCTCCAGTCTTTCTTGCCGTGTGTTGGAAAGCAGCTCGCAAGTCGTTGTTTGGCGATTTTCGAACAACGTATTTGGTTGTTGTCGGTCCGAAGTTCTTACTTCTCTTCTTAAAGCTAAGTACCCCGTTGGGGAATCTTTTTCTTGTTCCTCCGATGTCAGAAAAAGTTAATAATTGTATTACGTGTGGGAAACAAATACCTCATAAAGATTTCCACTCTTACTGTCTACCTTGCTTAGGCCCTGACCACGACGTTTCTTGTTGTCGGTTCTGTGCCAGGTTCAATTCTCATACTATCAAGCGCAGGTACAACTGGGCTCTAAATTACTTTGGCAGACGCTTCAATTATAGAATGTCGTCGGACACTACCAGAATTCAAAAGAAGCGCAAAGACAAGGACAGGCCGCCGAGGTCCAAACAGGACTCGTTGCAGCTGGAGCCAGCGTCCGGTTTGGCTGTCGTCAGTGAGGCGCTTTTGCAGCCCCTGTCGTCCGCCACTTCTGAACCGATGGCCGATACGGACTCCCATGGGGAGCCATCAAGGCCTTCTATTTTATCTGCTGCAGGACCTTCGGACGCCTCCTCAGATGGGTCCGAAACCGCTGTGCAGGTACCGGCTTCTGAGGGGGTATTCAGGCCTACTCACATCACTATATCAAAGGCAAAGACAAAGACTCCTGTTAAGTCTAAAGCTCCTGCTCAAGCTACTTCTGAATCTACTCCCAGGACACAGAAGCAATTGTTAAGGATGGCTGAAGATTTGCTTACAATGCTTAGGGGTTCTCACCCCCCCTCTGAGAAAAGGCCTCGACAGGATGTTCCTATGGATTCCTCTGACCAGGCTTCTATATCTTCTGTCTCTTCCTCTGATCAGGAATATTCTTTTCCTCCTTATGAGGATTCGGATGCTGAGGACTCCTTGCCCTCTGCCTCTCCGCCTGAAGATTTTTCTTTTGGGGAAACTTTACATGAGATGAGGGAACATTTTCATTGGGAAGGTCAGGATTATTCTGCTTCCAAGAAGAGGTTTAGGGAATTCCTCCTTCTTCCTCAACATAGGCCTTTGGCTATCCCTCCTGTTCTTGATATTGTGGATGATGCTTTTTCTGAGGCTAATTTGAATCCTGATTCCATGCCTCCTGCTCCTTCTAAGCCTGATAGATTTTATAGGGTTCCTGAGTCTCATTTGTTCTTATTTAAGAACCCTTCTGCGGATCCTGAAACTATTTTTCAGGGTTCTAAGGCTGCTAAAGTTGCTACTTCTAAGAATCCTATTCCCTCTGAGAAGGATTCTCGTGCCTTAGACAGGTGGGGTAAAAGGTATATACTTCTGCTACCTTTCTGTTAGGGCTTTAAATTGCCAGTTTCATATGTTTAAGTATCAGCAATTTCTTTTGTCTGTTTTAAAGCAAAAGCTTGCTTCCCTTCCTGCATGTGCAGAAGATAAGGAACTACAGGATGTATTGCATGCAACTGAACAACTGAACAAACATAGCTTGCATTGTGGTTTTGATGCTTTGGATGCTTCTTGCAGGGCCGCAGCCTCTGGTACTGTTATCAGGAGACATGCTTGGCTTCGTGAACAAAGTTTACCTTAACAGGTTAAGGCTAAATTATTAGATGCCCCTGTTCAGCATGATGTTCTTTTCGGATCTAAGGCTGAGGAGGTTATTAAAAAGATGGAAGAAAAGGCAAAATCTATGCAAACTGTGAAAGATTTCTTGCAAGTTCAGCCTCCTAGATTTTCCAGGAATTGGCCCTCCAAAAATTGGTCCTTTCCCACGTCTGACAGGCCTCAAAGGGGAAGATATAGACGCTCCAGAGGTCGTGGCCAAGCTCAGGCCTCCTACAGATCGAGACAATGGACTGCTTCTTCACCTAGAAGGGGAGAAGACAGATCCCAATCTCAAAGAAAGCAAACTCAATGACTCTCTCGGTTGGGCTACAGGACCTCTTTACCTGGATGCCCCTCTCGGAGGAAAACTTTCTCTTTTTTACAGAAATTGGACTCATATTACCCAGGACAAATGGGTATTGGACGGATTTTAAAAGGCTACAAATTCCACTTTCATTCTGCCAAGGGCTTTCGGTTGGACAGATCTGCCAAAACATCAATGATCAGAGGCCTTAAATCAAGTGGATGCTCTTCTGGCCATGAGAGCCATACAGCCTGTTCCACTCTCAGAGATGGGAAAAGGTTTTTATTCAAGACTGTTTCTGGTTCCAAGAAAACAAAGCTCATGGAGACCTATTCTGGACCTTTCTGTGTTAAACACCTTTTTGGAAATTCCAAAATTCAAGATGCTTACTCTGCAGCAGCTGATTCCAATGCTCTCTCAGGATGCCTGGATGGTGACATTGGACCTAAAGGAAGCTTATTTACGCATTCCCATCAGGCAGGAACACAGGAAATTCCTCAGATTCAAGGCAGGTTCGGGACACTTTCAATTCTCTGTACTGCCCTTTGGTTTATCTACTGCGCCCAGAGTCTTTACCAAGTGCTTGGCACCAGTAGTGGCTTATTGCAGACTTCAGGGGATTCAGATTTACCCCTATTTGGACGACTGCCTTATTCAGGCAGACAGCAAGGATCTTTTACTTCAACATCTAGATTTTGTTCAACGTCTTCTCCTCCTACTGGGATTCTCAGTGAACACAAAAAAGTCACATTTGATCCCTTCTCAACAAATGGTATTTTTGTGAGCCCTCTTAAATACAACCTTACAAAGGGCTTTCCTCACTCCAGAAAAACAAATACAGCTGGCTTCAATTTTCAAAACTTTGGCAACTCTATCTCAGCTCACTGCAAGGAAATTCCTGCAGGCACTGGGCTACATGGCTTCCTGCATTCTGTTGATTCCAAATGCAAGGCTTCATATGAGAAAGCTTCAATGGTATCTGAAAAGTGTATGGTCACAGCATTACCACGATCTGGACACTCTGATTCCCTGCCTCCAGAAGGAGTTCCTTTGGTGGTCCAGGGTGTGTACTTTAAACGAAGGAAAGCCTTCCCGTCTTCCTCAGCCTTCTCAAATCATAACCACGGATGCCTCGGATTATGCTTGGGGAGCACATTTTCTAGGCAATTGCCAGCAGGGAACCTGGACAAAGGACCATCTTCACTGGCACATCAATCTGAAGGAAATGTTAGCAGTTCAAAATGCTCTTCTAGCCTTCAAGAACCTTTTACATCCAGGGCCTCTTTTGATTCGCACAGACAACACCACAGTCATGTGGTACATAAACAAGCAGGGGGGGGTTCTCATTCGTACCCCCTTTGCAGACTAGCTATGGCTTTATGGGACACAGCTCTAAATCTGAATCTACATCTCCAGGCTCAATTCATCCCAGGAGAACAGAATCTCTTAGCAGACAGCCTGAGCAGAAACATTTTAGATCCTCACGAATGGATGCTAGACACCAACTTATTCAACAGGATTACTGCAGTTTGGGGATATCCCCAGATAGATCTGTTTGCATCCCATCTCAATTATCAGCTGCCTCGCTTTTGCACCAGGTCCTTCTACAAAACAGCTTGGAAAGTGGATGCCCTGTCCTTCAGCTGGAGAAACCTTTCGGGATATGCCTTCCCTCCTCTTCCTCTACTTCCTCGGGTATTGCTAAAGATAAAACAGGACAAGCCCAAGTTCCTCATCTTGATTGCTCCAGATTGGCCTCGACAGTTTTGGTATCCAACTTTAAAGCACCTGTTCTTGGAGCCTCCTTGGATTCTCCCTCTGAACCCTTCTCTTCTGTCCCAGCATCAGGGTCAGTTGCTACATTCCAATCTCAAGACCCTTTGCTTGGCAGCTTGGCTCTTCAAAGGAATTTGATTTCTTTTAGTCTTCCCAAACAAGTTTTGGATGTTCTTTTGTAAGCTAGACGGCCTAGCACTAGGAAATCCTATGCCTCTAAATGGAAGAGATGTTGTATTTGGATGCAGGACCGAGGCTTGGACCCACTGGTGCCTGATCACTCTTCTATTTTGCTTTACCTTTTGGATCTTTTGTCTACTGGACTTTCCTTTTCTTCCATTAAGATTCATGCTTCTGCTGTTTCTGCTCATTTCAATACTGATCCTCCTGTTTTTTCTCATCCTTTGGTGAGACAATTCTTGAGAGGGGCTAAGAATTTAAGGCCTCCCAGGTCCCCTCCTGTTCCTGCTTGGGATCTTAATTATGTTTTAGAAAAACTTACTTTGCCTCCTTTTGAGCCTGCTGCATCTTCAGATATTAAGTTTTTATCTTGGAAGACAGTTCTTTTGTTAGCTTTGACTTCTGCCAGAAGGGTCTCAGAGTTGCAAGCTCTCATGGCTGTGGAACCATACCTTATTTTCCACCAGGACAGAGTATCCTTGAGGACCAATCCTACTTTCATGCCTAAGGTGATTTCAAAAGTGGCTTTAAATCAAACAATTCACCTTCCTACCTTCTTTCCTAATCCTCAAAATAAAGGGGAAAGGATTTTGCATTCATTGGACGTGCACAGACAGTTACGATTTTACTTGGACAAGACTAAAGAGTTCAGAAAATCTAACCAATTGTTTGTTTCTTTTGCCTCCAGCTCTCTTGGAAAGGCTATTTCCAAACAAACTATTTCCAAATGGATTTCTTATGGAATAAGATTTTGTTACACTCATCATGGGAAACAGTTTCCAGGCACTGTGAGAAGTCATTCTACTAGAGCAGCTGCTACTTCTACAGCTTTTCTCAGAGGAGTTCCTACCAAGGATATCTTGGAAGCTGCCACTTGGAGTTCTGTGCATACTTTTTCCAAGCACTACAATCTCCCTTTGTATTCTAAGACCAGGGCAGGCTTTGCCTCTGCTGTTTTGCAGGGTCTTCTTGCTGCCCCTTCTTCTGTCTAAACCTCCTCCCTTTTTCACTGCTTTGGGATTCCACCCTACAGTTATGACTGCAACAGTGAAACACGATGAACATAGTACAGTTGTGTACACCTACCATAAATGTAGATGTTCGAGTGTCTTCACTGTTGCAGTCGGTGTTCCCCCCCTCCTATCCCCTCTTTTTCTCTTTTGTGGTGTATTTGTGTTTCCTTGTTGGATTCATTTTTGATTTATTGGGGACTTCTGACATCTAGGGCAAGAAAGGCTGGAGAAGATGGCGTCAGCTGAGGGCTGTGTACCAGAGCGTACTGACATCAGGGTACTAGCTTGTACAGCCGACGCCGGACCCAGACTTTGGGATTCTGGCCGACCTTGGGCTGCCTGCTGGCAGGAGCACCCAACAGTTATGACTGCAACAGTGAAGACACTTGAACATCTACATTTATGGTAGGTGTACACAACTGTACTTTCCATCTAACACCTCTATGCGGCTACTGTTTCATGCCACGGAAGGAGCCGCTAGAGCCAGCGGATCGGGCCTCGTCATGAGACGTCAGGCCTGGCTCCGGCACTGATTTTGCAGAACCCTTTAAGGCGTCTTTCGTTAATGCCCCTTTTGATGGTTCTGCCCTCTTCGGCAAAACCGTGCGAGATACCTTGGTCCAGAGCGAAAAGGACGGGAAGACGTTGTCTGCCGTCGGAGTCCGCTTCTCTGCTCCCCAGAGGTCCTTCTCTAAGAACCAAAAGGGACAGAAGAAGATGTGGTTCCGGAAGTCGCAACGGTCCCGTCCCGCTCCGGATTCCCAGCCCTTCCGCGGCAGAGGAGGGCAGGGTGGACGCTGCCTTAGAGGCAGAGGGCGCCCGCAGAACTTTAGATCCAGAGAACCCTTCTCGGACCAACCCACGCAACACCCCTGAGGGGTTGCCCGACTGCTCCACTCTGGAGGCAGTCGGGGGGTGTTTCTTGAAGCACCCAGCAGCTTGGGAGTCCATCACGACAGACCTCTGGGTGCTTCGCATCATATCCAGAGGATATCAGATCCCCTTTTCTCGTTACCCACGCAGCCCCAGATACCTCCCCAATGTCCCACCCGATCAGAGGGAGGCCCGCAGCAATGGAAATCCAACATTTGCTGGAAAAAAGAGCCATCCAACACGTCCCCCCAGACCAGTGCGGGTCCGGGTTTTACTCCAGGTTCTTCTTGGTGCCAAAAAAGATGGGGGACTTAAGACCAATCGTCGACCTCTCTTCCCTGAATCTGTCAGTAACCAAAGAGAAGTTCCGTATGGTCACTCTTCAATCCATTCTCCCCCTTTTGCGGGAGAACGATTGGATGTGCTCTATAGACCTCAAGGATGCGTACTACCACATTCTGATGGACAGGTGATCCAGGAGGTTCCTCCGCTTCCGGCTAGGAGCCAGTCATTTCCAATTCAGGTTCCTCCCCTTTGGTCTCACCACAGCCCCCAGGGTGTTCACCAAAGTGTTAGCAGTGATAGCGGCCCACCTGAGGCTCCAGGGAATTCAGGTCTTCCCGTACCTGGACGACTGGCTCCTGACCGCCCCGCCAAGGCATCTTCTCTGTGCAGCCCGAAACTACTTTCTTCGTCTAGCTCCCCGGCTGGGGATCACTATCAACATAGAGAAGTCGTCTCTTATTCCGACTCAAACCATAGACTTCATAGGGGCCAGATTAGACACAAACAAACTCCTAGCTTTCTTGGCCACAGATCGGCTACTAACCCTGAGGCTACACGTGCAGGCCATTCTGCAATCTCCAGCTCCTCGGCGGAATTGGTCCTGACGGCTCTTGGCTCGATGGCGGCAGCAATCAACCTATTGCCAATGGCACGTTTGAACATGAGGGTCTTACAATGGACCCTTCAGGTCCAGTGGTCCTTTCTTCACTATCCTCTGAGCCATCCCGTTCCCCTCAGCAGGGCTTGCAAGAGGGCCCTCCTATGATGGCTCCAATCTCCAGATCTCCAGCAAGGACGCCCCTTTTCTATGACTTCGGGCAGGGCAGTCCAAGGTACGTGGGACCTCACGGAGACCTCACTGCATATCAACGTCCTAGAGATGAGGGCAGTGCTGATGTTCATCGTGTTTCACTGTTGCAGTCATGACTGTAGGGTTCTCCCCTGCCAGCAGGCAGTCCTCGGTCGGCCAGAATCCCAAAGTCTGGGTCCGGCGTCGGCTGTTCAACCATGCTCCCTGACGTCAGAGCGCCAGGAGTACAAAGCTGACAGCCGACGCCATGTTCCCCAGTCTTTCTTGCCGTGCGGTGATAGCAGTTCGCAGTGCTGGTCGGCAGACTCGTGACGATCTTTTCTGAACAAACTTCAGTCCGAAGACTTTCTTCTCCTTCTTAAAGCTAAGTACCCCGTTGGGGAAACTTTTCTTGCTCCAGTCCGATGTCAGAAAAAGTTAATAATTGTATTTCATGTGGGAAGCAAATACCTCATAAGGATTTTCATTCTTACTGTATTCCTTGCTTAGGCCCTGACCACGACGTAGCTAGTTGTCGGTTTTGTGCTAGATTCAATCAACGTACAATTAAACGAAGGTAAGATTTTGCATTTCATTACTTCGGTAGGCGTTTTAATTACAAAATGTCGTCTGATACGGTTCCGGCTACCGGAGTTCACAAATGACGCAAGGACAAAGACAGGCCTCCGAGGTCCAAATCTGACGATATCGCACAAGCAGAGCCAGCTTCAGGTTCGGCCGTCGTCAGTGAGGCGCTTTTGCAGCCCCTGTCATCGGCCATTTCGGAACCGATGGCTGAAACGGACTACCACGAGGAGCCAACTAGGCCTTTGAATATTTCAATTGCAGGACCTTCGGACAATGCTCCTTCGGATGGGTCCGGAGCCGCTGTGCAGGTAACGGCTTCCGAAGGGGTTTTCAGGCCTACTCAACTTCTAATAAAGGCAAAGACAAAGGCAAAGACTCCTTCCAAATCAAAGACTGCAACACAGGCCTCTTCTGATCCGTCTCCCAAATCACAGAAACAGTTACTTAAGATGGCGGAGGATTTACTTACTATGATTAGGGGTTCACATCCCCCTCCAGATAAAAGGCCAAGGCAGGAAGTTTATTATGACTCCTCTGATCAGGCTTCTCTTTCTTCAGTTTCTTCTTCTGACCAGGAATATTCTTTCCCTCCTTATGAGGATTCTGATGCTGAGGAATCCATTCCTTCAGCTTCTCCCCCTGAGTATTTCTCTTTTGGGGAAACTTTGCATGAAATGAGGGAACATTTCCACTGGGAAGGACAGGAGTATTTGGAATCTAAGAAAAGACTAAGGGATTTTCTTCTTCTTCCCCAACTTAGACCCCTGGCTATTCCTCCCATTTTAGATATTGTGGATGATGCTTTTTCGGAGGCTAACTTAACCCCTGACTCTTTTCCTCCTGCTCTGGTTAAGCCTGACAGATATTACAGGGTTCCTGATTCCCACCAGTTTTTATACAAGAACCCTACTGCTGACCCTGAAACCATTTCTCAGGGTCCTAAGGGAGTTAAGGCCGCTTCTGCTAAAAACCCCATTCCCACTGAGAAGGATTCCAGATCTTTAGAAAGATGGGGCAAAAAAAGTGTACACTTCTGCTACTTTATCTATTAGGGCTTTAAACTGTCAGTTTCATATGCTGAAATACCAGCAATTTCTCCTGTGTTTTAAAACAAAAGCTTACTTCCATTTCCGCCTGTGCAGATAAGGAATTACATGACTTAATGCATGCCACTGAACAAGTTGGGAAGCATGGTTTACACTGTGGATTTGATGCCTTGGCGGCTTCTTGTAGGGCTGCTGCCTCTGGCACAGTAATTAGACGGCATGCATGGTTAAAGGAACAGAATTTGCCAGATCAAGTAAAAGCTAAATTATTGGATGCTCCTGTTCAGCATAATGTTTTGTTTGGATATAAAGCTGAAGAGGTGATTAAAAATGTGGAGGACAAGGCTAAATCCATGCAAACAGTTAAAGATTTCTTACAAGTACAGCCACCCAGATTTAGCAGGAATTGGCCTACAAAAAATTGGTCCTTTCCCAATTCAGACAGGCCTCAGAGGGGTAGATACAGACGCTCCCGAGGAAGGTCTCAAACACAAGCCTCTTATAGACCAAGACAGTGGACTGCTTCCACCCCTAGGGGAGGAGAGGACAGGTCGCAAACTCATAGGAAACAGACTCAATGACTCCCTCTGTTGGGCTACAGGAACTTCTTGCCTGGAAGCCCCTCTCGGAGGAAAACTTTCTCTTTTTCACCGAAATTGGACTCGTATAACCCAAGACAAGTGGGTTCTGGATGTGGTTTTAAGAGGTTACAAATTCCATTTTCATACCCTACCAAGGCCAAGCGGATGGCCAGATCTTCCAAAACATCAGTGGACAGAGACCTTAAACCAGGTGGAAACTCTTTTGGCTATGAAAGCCATAGAACTAGTTCCACTTTCAGAGATGGGACAAGGTTTTTACTCGAGGCTCTTTCTAGTCCCCAGGAAGCAAAATTCATGGAGACCCATTCTGGATCTGTCAGTCTTGAACACTTTTCTAGAGATACCAAAATACAAGATGCTTACTCTACAGCAGCTGCTTCCAATGCTGACCAAAAATGCATGGGTGGTAACTTTGGATTTAAAGGAGGCATATTTACACATTCCCATCAGGCAGGAACACAGAAAATACCTCTGGTTCAAGGCCGGATCGAGGCACTTTCAATTCTCTGCACTGCCCTTTGGATTGTCTACTGCGCCCAGGGTCTTCACCAAATGCCTGGCTCCAGTAGTAGCTTATTGCAGACTCAAGGGAATTCAAATTTACCCTTATCTGGACGACTGTCTTATTCAGGCAGACAGCAAGGAGGTCTTACTCCAGCATCTACAATTTGTTCAGAATCTTCTCAAGTTCCTGGGATTCACTGTAAACATAAAAAAGTCAAGTTTGACACCCTCACAACAGATAATTTTTCTGGGCGCTTCCTTAAACACAACAACCCAGATGGCATTTCTGACATACGAAAAACAGTTTCAGCTGGCTTCAACTTTCAAAACCTTGGCAACTTTAACTCTGCTATCTAAAAGGAGATTCCTTCAGGCTTTGGGTTACATGGCCTCCTGCATCCTTCTCGTAACATATGCAAAACTACATATGAGGAAAATACAGTGGTACCTAAAAAGTGTATGGTCTCAGCATTGCCACAGTTCAGACATTCTGATCTCCATCCTGCCTTGTCTTCAAAAGGAATTCCTTTGGTGGTCCAAGGCATGTACTCTAAACAAAGGAAAACCCTTCTGTCTGCCTCCAGCCACTCGGATACTAACCACGGACGCCTCAGATTATGCATGGGGAGCCCATTTCCAGGGCAACTGTCTGCAGGGCCTTTGGACAAAGGATCAGAAGCACCTGCATATCAATTTAAAGGAAATGTTAGCCGTTCAGAATGCTGTATTGGCCTTCAGGAATCTTCTACAACCAGGACAACTACTGATACGGACAGACAACACCACAGTTATGTGGTACATAAACAAGCAAGGGTGATCTCATTCCTACCCCCTTTGCAGACTAGCCATGGATCTATGGAACACGGCTCTAGCTTGCAATCTGGACCTTCAAGCTCCGTTTCTACCAGGGAAGCAAAACTTCCTGGCAGACAGTCTGAGCAGAAACCTTTCGGATCCACACGATTGGATGCTGGACACCGAAATATTCAGGATGATAACAGCAGTCTGGGGCTGTCCTCACATAGACCTCTTTGCATCCCATCTCAATCATCAACTACAGATTTTTTGCACCAGGACTTTCCACGAACAAGCTTGGAAAGTGGATGCCCTATCATTCAGTTGGAGAAACCTCTCAGGTTATGCCTTTCCACCTCTTCCTCTTCTTCCACGGGTATTATTAAAGATCAAACAGGACAAGCCCAAGATGATAATCTTGCTGGCCCCAAATTGGCCTCGACAGTTTTGGTACCCTACTCTGAAAAACCTATGTCTGGAGCCCCTTGGGTTTTACCACAGACTCCGAACCTTCTGTCCCAACATCAGGGTCAGGTTCTACACTCCCATGTCAGAACTCTCAGCCTGGCGGCCTGGTTAATCCAGGGTCTTTGATTCATTCTCTCCTACCCAAGCAGGTTATGGATGTCATTTTAGAAGCCAGACGTCCTAGCACTAGAAAATCTTATGCAGGAAAGTGGAAAAGATTTTGTTCCTGGATGGAGGCTCAGGATTCTGATCCTCTTCTTCCTAACATTCCTTTGATTTTAGTTTACCTAACAGATCTCTTACATAAGGGTCTCTCTTTCTCTTCCATTAAGATACATGCATCTGCTATTTCCGCTCATTATAATACAGACCCTCCAATCTTTTCCCACCAACTCATGAGACAGTTTCTCAGAGGAGCTAAGAACTTAAGACCTCCTAGATCTCCTCCCATTCCTGCTTGGGATCTCAACTATGTTTTGGAAAAACTCACCTTACCTCCTTTTGAGCCTGCTGCCTCTTCTGACATCAAGTTTTTATCTTGGAAAACAGCCATCCTGTTAGCTCTGACCTCTGCCAGGAGAGTTTCAGAGTTGCAAGCTCTTATGGCTGTGGAACCTTATATTATTTTTCATCAAGACAGGGTGTCTTTAAGGACTAATCCTACATTCACGCCTAAGGTGGTTTCCAAAGTGGCTTTAAATCAAACTATCCACTTGCCAACTTTTTTTTCCCACTCCTCAAAATAAAGGGGAAAGGATCTTACATTCCTTGGATGTACACAGACAACTACGTTTTTACCTGGACAGAACCAAGGACATCAGAAAATCAGAGCAATAGTTTCTTATGCTTCAAGTTCCCATGGTAAAGCCATTTCAAAACAGGCCATTTCTAAATGGATTGCTCGTGGAATCAGATTTTGTTATTCACACCATGGAAAGCAAATCCCAGGGAGTATAAGGACTCATTCCACCAGAGCTGCTGCCACTTCAGCTGCCTTCCTCAGGGGAGTTCCTACCAAAGACATTTTGGAAGCTGCAACTTGGAGTTCAGTGCATACTTTTTCAAAGCACTACAATCTACCTCTCTACTCTAAGTCTAGGGCAGACTTTGCTTTTGCAGTCTTGCAGGGCCTTTTAGCCACCCCTCCTACTTTATTACCACCTCCCTTTCATTCTGCTTTGGGATTCTACCCTACAGTCATGACTGCAACAGTGAAACACGATGAACATAGTACAGTTGTGTACACTTACCATAAATGTAGATGTTCGAGTGTCTTCACTGTTGCAGTCTGGGTTTCCCTCCCTCCTGTCCCCTCTTATTTTTACTTTTGTATGGTTCCTTTTTTCACCATTCTTCTGAGGTGTATTTGCAAAGGATATGGGACCTTACTCATTTTGGGACTCCTGACATCTGGGGCAAGAAAAACTGGAGAACATGGCGTCGGCTGTCAGCTTTGTATTCCTGGCGCTCTGACGTCAGGGAGCATGGTTGAACAGCCAACGCCGGACCCAGACTTTGGGATTCTGGCCGACCGAGGACTGCCTGCCGGCAGGGGAGACCCCTACAGTCATGACTGCAACAGTGAAGGCACTCTAACATCTACATTTATGATAAGTGTACACAACTGTACTTTAGCGTTGCAAGCACTTCAGGACCTTCTTCCTGTAGGAACGATTGCGATTCAGATGGACAATATGTCTGTTGTCTGGTGCATCAACAAACAAGGGGGGACCAGGTCTTACCCACTCTGTCGAGAGGCCATGGGAATGGGCAATCTCCACCAACTGCTTTCTCATAGCAATGCACATTCCGGGGCGGTCCAACATCCTAGCGGACAAACTAAGTCGCACCATCCTGTTACCATACGAGTGGTCTCTGAATCCCGAGATAGTGAATTGGATTTTCGCCAAATGGGGTCAACCCTTGTTGCGATCTCTTTGCCTCTCCCTCGAACACAAAATGTTACAACTACTTCGCTCTCATTTACCCCTCTGGGGAACCCCAGAGAGACGCTCTGGTACATGCTTGGCCTACCGGTCTTCGTTATGCTTACCCCCTCTTTCTCTGATGCTGAAGTTTCTTCAGAAAGCCAGTCTGTTGGGGAGCAGGATTATCCTCATTGCCCCGTTTTGGCCTCGTCAAACCTGGTTCCCTTACCTTTGGCCTCATCTGGTGAATCCTCCTTGGATTCTGGATCCCCGTCCGGATCTAATATCCCACCCCCTAGATCTCCCAGTCCCGAACCTGGACAACCTGAAGCTCACAGCTTGGCTGCTCCAGTTCCATGCGTAGCTAGGACTTCCGGTATCTCTAACCCAGTTAAAACTATTCTAGTAGCAGCGCACAAGCCTTCTACTAGAAAGATCTATAGCAGCAAATGGAAACGTTTCTCCATTTGGGCGGCACACAAAAATTTGGATCCTTTTACAGCTCTTTTGCCCGCTGTATTAGACTTTGTCAGGACTGTTTCATCAGGGGGCTAGCTCCTCCACAGTCAAGGTTCAATTAGCAGCTATCTCTCATTATCACGTGGGAAATGAACTGGGCCCTTTGATCACCACAAAATTGTGTAAGACCTTTTTGAAGGGCACCTTTCTGCTCAGACCTCCAGTAAAGGATGTAGTCCCTCCTTGGGGCTGGTGCTGCAGGCCTTGACAGCTCCCCCGTTTGAGCATGCAGCTTCAGTAGATCTTAAATTCTTGTCATGGAAAATGGCCTTTCTTGTCGCTATCACCTCAGCTCGAAGGGTCTCTGAATTACAGGCCCTCTGTGTAAAACCCCCATACTTGACCTTTCACAAGGATAGAGTTTACCTCAGGACCAATCCCTCTTTTCTTCCCAAGGTTGCCTCTGAGTCAAATATTAACCAGTCCATCAACCTGCTGGTATTTTTTCCTAATTACCATAACAAAGGGGAATACAAATTACATTAATTGGATGTGCATAGACAACTTCGCTTCTACATCCACAGGACATCTGGTCATAGGAAATCCGACCAGTTTTTCGTCTCCTTTGCCAAATTTAACTTGGGTAAATCTGTGTCTAAAGTCACACTGTCTAGATGGATTTCACAGTGTATCCTTTTAGCATATGAAAGTTCGGGCAGGCCCGCACCTCAGGGAGTCCATGCCCACTCTACTCGATCTATGTCTACCTCTGCGGCTTTTAGAGCTAGAGATTCTTTGGATGATATTTGCTCAGCAGCCACTTGAGCCTCATCTCATACCTTTATCAATCACTATAAATTGGACATGATCTCCAGAGGGAGAGCATCCTTTGGCTCTGCAGTGCACCGGAACATCCTTCCATGAAGACCGCCCAAGATTCAGGTAGCTGGGGACTCTGTCCCATAGGTTGCTGCACAAATTAAGTTAACTACTTCAGATTAAGAAGTTATGTACTCACCATAACGTTCCATCTGAGTAGGTAAACTTCATTTGTCAGCAACCGTCCCTCCCTCCTGCCCCCTCACTTGCGAATGTCTTCATACTCAGGTCCATGGGTTTTACCCACTTTATCTTGAGAATAATAATCTTATAGCAGTTTCTGCTGTTGGGCAAACTTGATCTGAGGTCAGTCAGGGTTGGCAGGGGATTATGGGTAGGGGAGGAGCTCGGATCTAAGGCTGTTGAAAACTGCCGGCTCGGATCCGAGGTCGGATCCGATTCCCATAGGTTCCAAAGGTTGATGACAAATGAAGTTTACCTACTCAGATGGAACGTTATGATGAGTACATAACTTCCTATTTATTTAGAGTCTAGTTCCCGCGCTTTGTTGCTGGTGTTGGGTTTGGCTGTTGTGTTCTGTTTGTGTCCTGCTGATCATGTCCAAGGATACAAAAGAACATAAGCCTTTGGGCTTCAAGAAATGTAGTAAATGTGGGTATAAGATGTCGATTACTGATGGGCACTCTGTGTGTGTTTATTGTTTGGGGGCTATCCACCTTCAGGAGTCTTGTGTGTTCTGTCATGCATTCAGCCCTCGTGTTCTTCAAGAAAGGAAGAACAAACTAATTCTGAAGGGATTACTGAAACCCTCCTTTGAGGAAGATTTGGAGAGGTCTTCTAGTGCTAAGTCCTCTCCCTCTAAAAGAGACAAAACCTAAGCACCGTCAGTCTTATCGGAGCCTCTGGAGAAAGTTATTAAGTCTACTGTGGCATCCTCGGCGCCACTGTCTTCGGTGCCAAAGGAAGTTGGTGAATCGACAGAACCTACATCGGCTCCCAGCCTCTCGGAGCCAGTGATGGAGATACTAGCTTGGAGCCGGTCTCCAGTTTTTAGACAGTTTTCTCCTCCTCGCAGGTCTCCTGAGAGGAGGTCTAGATCTCCTACCTTGTCCTCTAGGTCCTCCAGGACTCTCTCTGATGTGGATGTGGATAGAGAGGTGTAGAGATTGCTCCAATCACCAGTGCTGGCTAAATTGCTTTCGGCTCCAGCCCAGTCGGCTCTGGAGCCCGTCACCCATCTATCGTCGATAGATTTTCCGAGCAAATCTCAGCCTTCGGAGCCAGAGTGGTCGGCGCCGTCTGATGCTTCTAGGTCGGCTGCGATAGCCCATTCTGGCTTATCGGCTCCGATCTCAGCTCCGACCCCGTCGGCTCCGTCCACGGGGTCCAGGACTCGTGGTTCCTCGGTCTGACCCGAAGGGGGAGTCTCAGGAAGCTCTTCGGCTCCTAGCCTCCCTCTCGGTGCTTCGGCTTGGGTGAGCCTGACCCTTGCTTCGGACTTTGTCCCTTCTGCTCCGAGGTCTTCCACGGTTGCTCGATCTTCGGAGCCGGGGGGACCAGCTTTTGAGGTCATGCGGAGTGTGCTGGCCAGGTCCTCAGCTGCGTCATACAGCACTGACACTCTACCCCCTCCAGCTACGGTATCAGTCTCTGATCACCCCCTATCCTTGGACTGCGGAGACCCAAGACCTCAGGATACCTCCATGAGTCTTCCCCAATTTTCTGAGGGCCCCCCAGAGTTTTTGCCTGAGGAGCCACCCAGAAAAAGAACGTGCAAGAGGAAGCACATTGACTCGCAGGAAGAGTCTCACGTCGGACACCAACCTCGAGGAATCAGAGGGGTCTCCCAAGTCGTCCTCTGAGGATATCTCTTTCGCTGATATCCTAGAGATCTTGAAGCAGAGAGGGGACTGGCCCTCTAAACCTGCCTCCGAGGAGGAGTCGGTGTTCCTGAAGGCCTTTGGGGCTCAACCCTCCACCTCCTGGGTTTCTCCACCCTTCGACAAACTCCTGGATCTGGTTTGTCGAAGGGTGTGGGAAACCCCTGACACTGTGGAATCAGTCCCCAGGAGACCCAACAAATTTCTGTCCGCCCCGCTGACAAAGAGTTTTTCACGAAGGGTGCTCCAGTAGATGCCATGGTGGTGGCAGCGGCCACCAAGAAGGAACTGGCTGAGACTTCATCTACCGTCCATACCCCTAACAAGGAGTCTAGGACCATGGACCAGTATGGGAAGCATATGTTTTCTTCAGCGGCCTTTACTCTGCGGTCGCTGAATTACTTGTCACATTTTACATGGCTCCAAAGAAATCTCCTGAAAGAGCTTGGAGATTCTCTGCAGGGTAACGGTTCTGACGCAGTGGCTCAGAAAGTCAACACTCAGATGTGTACCCTAAATTCTATTGCTAACTCCTTCATGAGGCTGATCTCTTACGCAGCCAAAGGAGCGAGTAGGGCAGAGAGTTTCGGAGTTTCTCTCAGAAGGCACTCCTGGATGCACCTCTTTAATTTCGCAGAGGCCTTCAAGTCTACATTCACCAATGCCCCGTTTGATGGTTCCTCGTTGTTCAGAACCAAGGTGAAGGACACTCTCACTAGGTGCGAGCAAGAGGGAAAAACTGTCTGCCGTGGGAGTCCGATGTTCTTCATCTCACATTGCTGCAGTCATAACCTGTGGGTAGTCCGCTGTCCTCGGTCGGCCCGAATACCAAAGTGTTAGGCTGGCGTCGGTCATGGTCGCTCAGATCTGACGTCAGTACGCCGTGGTACTAAAGCGCATGACCGACGCCATATCCTCAGTCTTTTTGCCGCATGGTCCGAAGCAGAAGCAGCGTTTGCAAGTGCCGCTCGGCATTCTGAAATTTTCAATTCTGAGTTTCAGACCAAACCTGGTTGGCTAAGTACCCGCTGGGGAATATTTTGTTTTTCTTGCCTCAGTTAAATCCGGATGTCAGAAAAAGTGAATAATTGTATTTCTTGTGGGAAACAGATACCTCATAGGGATTACCACTCTCTTTGTATTCCTTGCTTGGGGCCTGAGCACGTGAGTCGGGTGTCGCTTTGTGCTAGGTTTAATAAGCGCACCATTAAACGTAGGTTAGATTGTGCTAGGCTTGTCTTGTAAGCGGTGTAATTACAATATGCCGCCGGATCCTCCCCGCTACCACTAAGAAGCGTAAGGATAAATCGCTTAAGTCCAAGCAGGATGAGTCGTCCGTTCCGGACGCCAGTTCTTTAGAAACTACGGTGGAATCTGTAGAACCAGCCGAGGTTTCAGCTGAGTCTCAGGGGGAGCCTTTAGTTTTGCAAGATGTGGCCTCTCAGGAGTTTGGTCAGGCTGAGGGGGCCTCTCAGGTTGCTGTACTCCCTTCTTTACATAAGGTGGTTAGTCCTTCTCCCTCTGTCTCTAAGGTACCTTCTAAGGCCAGGCCTGGTTTGTCTGCCTCTGGCGTCAGTCCTAGTTCTGCAGGTTCTGTACCTAAAAAACACATGCTTAAAATGGCAGAAGATTTGATTACTTTGATCAGAGGTTCTATGCCCCCTCCAGATAAGAGGCCAAGGGTGGAGCCAGAGGTGGAAGGATTGGAGCATTCTTCAGATTACTCAGAGTCTTCGGCTGAAGACATTCAGGATTTTCCCCCTTATTCTGATTCTGACGCAGAGGATTCTACTCCTTCTGCTTCCCCTCCAGAGGATTTTTCTTTTTCAGAAACCCTGCATTCCATGAGGGAGCATTTTAAATGGGAAGGTCAGGATTTTTCAGATTCCCTTAAGAGGCTTAGGGAATTCTTGTTTTTACCACAGCATAGGCCCTTGGCTATACCTCCTGTTTTGGATGTTGTTCAGGATGTTTTCTCTGAGGCCTCCCTTAATCCAGACTCTTTGCCTCCTGCCCCGGTTAAGCCAGACCGGTATTACAGAGTGCCAGAGGCGCATAAATATTTGTATAGGAGCCCAAGGGCTGACCCAGAAACTATTAGCCAGGGACCTAAGGGTGTCAGGGCTTCTGTTGTAAAAAACCCAGTTCCTTTGGATAGGGATTCTAGAGCCTTGGACAGGTGGGGTAAAAAAGTGTATACCTCTTCCACTCTTGCAATGAGGGCTTTGAATTGTCAATTTCATATGCTGAAGTACCAGAATTTTCTCCTTACTCAGTTAAAATCTAAGATAGATGCTTTAGCAGAGGGCATAGAGTGTAAGGAATTACAGGATTTGGTTCATGCCTCTGATCAGGTGGGTAGGCATTCTTTGCAGTGTGGTTTTGATGCTTTACAGGCTTCTTCCAGGGTGGCTGCCACTGGGTCAGTTATTCGTAGGCACGCCTGGCTTAAGGATCAGAACTTGTCAGAGCATGTTAAAACTCGAATTTTGGATGCTCCCCTTCAGTCTGAAGTTTTGTTTGGTTCTCCTGTGGAGTCAGTCCTGAAGAAAATGGAAGACAAAGCTAAGTCTATGCAGACCGTTAAGGATTTTTTACAGGTGCAGCCCCCTAAGTTTAGCAGAAATTGGCCTACTAAAGGATGGGCTTACCCTTCTTCTGATTTACAGTCTAGGGGCAGATCTAGACGTGGTAGGGGCAGAGCACAAACACAGGGTTCTTTCAGGCCTAGGACGTGGAGTTCCCCTGCACAGTCTACAAGTGAGGGCAGGGGTCAGTCCTTTCGTAAGCAGACCCAATGACCTGCATTTTCAGCTGCCCGATCCTTCCTGTCTGGCAGCTCCTCTGGGAGGAAAGTTGGCTCTTTTCAGACAAAATTGGATTTTAGTCACCCAGGACAAATGGGTGTTGGACATTATAAGTTTAGGCTACAAGTTTTATTTCCACATTGCCTCCTTTCAAAGGCATGCCAGACGTTCCTCCTCAGCAAAAGGTGGAGGCTCACAAGCAGATTTCTTTACTTCTACACATGGGGGCTATCCAGCAGGTCCCTCCGTCAGAAGTGGGCCTAGGATTTTATTCTCGCCTGTTTCTTGTACCAAAGAAAGGAAACACTTGGAGGCCAATTCTGGATTTGTCTATTCTCAACACATACCTGGACATTCCAAAATTCAAAATGTTGACTTTGCAACAACTTCTGCCTCTGCTAGGCAAAGATCACTGGATGGTAACTCTGGATCTCAAAGAGGCTTATCTTCATATTCCTATCAGGCCCAGTTGCAGGAGATTCTTGCATTTTCGGGCTGGGACTTTACATTATCAGTTCTCTGCATTGCCCTTTGGCTTATCTACTGCGCCCAGGGTGTTCACAAAGGTCCTGGCTCCGGTGATAGCCTTCTTAAGGTTAAGAGGAATACAAATTTATCCTTATTTGGACGATTGCCTGATTCTGGCTCAAGACAAAGACAAGCTACTTCACCATCTACAGTATGTTATGGCAGTGCTAAGGTGCCTAGGGTATTCTGTGAACGAAATAAAGTCCAGTCTAGTACCCTCTCAGGACATGTGCTTTCTGGGTGTGAGACTGAATACAGCCTCTCAGATGGCATTTTTGACCCCGGACAAGCAAAGAAATCTTTCCCTTTACTTTCACCAATTGTCTCTACGGTCCAGGCTGACTGCAAGGACAGTCCTTCAAGCCTTGGGGTTCATGGCATCTTGTATTCTGGTGCTTCCCAATGCCAAACTGCATATGAGGAAGTTACAATGGTATCTCAAAAGTGTATGGACGCAACACTGTCACGATTTGGACACTGTCATTCAGATAATACCTTGCATTCAAAAGGAATTTTTGTGGTGGGCTCAGGAATGTCACCTAAACAAGGGACTCTCTGTGACCCGACCAGAGGCGAGTCAGATCTTAACGACAGATGCCTCAGACAAGGCTTGGGGAGCACACCTCAATGGAAAATGGGTTCAAGACACGTGGCCTGCCAGACTTCAACATTTGCATATCAACATGAAGGAGATGTTAGCAGTCCAATTTGCATTGATGGCTTTCAAGGATCTACTTCACCCAGGACAAGTGTTGATTCAAACAGACAACACAACTGTCATGTGGTACATCAACAAGCAAGGGGAACTCATTACCCTCTTTGCAGACAAGCTATGATTTTATGGGAGACTGCTCTCAGTTTGCACCTCACTCTTCAGGCAAGGTTTCTGCCAGGAGCACAGAACTCCTTAGCGGATGTTTTGAGCAGACAGATGGTGGATCCCCACGAGTGGAAATTGATCCTCAGGTATTTCGACAGTTGACAGTGATTTGGGGGACTCCAGACATAGATCTGTTCGCTTCTCCACTAAATTTCCAGCTGCCAAAGTTTTGCACAAAGCTGTTTCATCCAAAAGCTTGGAAAGTGGATGCTCTATCATTCAGTTGGAGCAATCTTCACGTCTATGCCTTTCCTCCTCTGCCTGTCCTTCCCAAGGTGCTCTTGAAGATCAGACAGGACAAGCCTTCCATGATTCTAATAGCTCCAGATTGGCCACGTCAGCACTGGTACCCTCTGCTGAGGAGTTTAGTACGGGAGCCTCCTTGGCCTTTGCCACCAGTTCCACACCTTTTGTCCCAGGCAGGCAATCACTTACTCAATATCAGGATACAGTCCCTGCATCTGACAGCCTGGCATATTCTGTTCTAGACCCTGGAGGGTCACAGCTTCCGCAACAAGTGTTGAATGTTATTTTGGAGGCCAGACGGCCTAGTACAAGGAGGGTTTATGCTGGTAAATGGAGGAGATTTTTTCTTTGGAGCAAGGCAAAAAGCTTTGATGTTTCAGTACCTAATTTGAGTGTTTCACTTCAGTATCTGACAGAATTACTAGACAAAGGTTTGTCTTTCTCCTCTGTTAAAGTTCATGGTGCAGCCATTTCTGCTCACTATGACTGTGATCCACCATTATTTTCTCATCCTTTGCTTAAGCAGTTTCTTAGAGGGGCAAAGAACATAAGACCCCCACGTAGAGCTCCTACTCCTTCCTGGGATCTCAATTTTGTGTTGGAAAAACTCACTTTACTTCCTTTTGAACCTGCAGCTACATCTCAGTTGAAGTTTTTGTCTTGGAAGACTGCTTTTTTGTTGGCCATTACGTCTGCTAGAAGGGTATCTGAATTACAGGCTCTAATGGCAGTTGAACCCTTCCTGATTTTTCATAAGGATAGGGTATCCCAACCCTACTTTTATGCCTGAGGTTGTTTCTAATGTGGCCTTGAACCAATCTATTCATTTGCCTACATTTTATGCTGATCCCCAAAATAAAGGGGATAAAATTTTGCACTCTTTGGATATTCACAGGCAGTTGCATTATTATTTGAGCAGAACAAAAGGGTTCAGACAGTCTCAACAGTTGTTTATTTCTTTTGCCTTGGGTTCTCAGGGGAAACCTGTTTCTAAGCAAACTATTTCTAAGTGGATTGGCCATTGCATTGCTTTTTGTTATTCTCATCATGGTAAGGAGGTTCCGGATGGAATCAGACCTCATTCCACTAGGGCTACTGCCACTTCTACTGCTTTTTTAAGGGGTGTAGCTACTAAAGATATTCTGGAAGCAGCTACTTGGAGTTCAGTGCACACTTTTCTAAACATTATCATCTCCTCTTTACTCCAAGTCTAGGGCTGGATTTGCTACTGCAGTTTTACAGGGCATGTTAGCAGCTCCCAATGCTTTCTGATTTACCAACCTCCCTTTACCTTTGCTTTGGGATTCTACCCACAGGTTATGACTGCAGCAATGTGAGATGAAGAACATAGTACAGTTTTTGTACCTACCATAAATGTAGATGTTCGAAGATCCACATTGCTGCAGTCCAATTTACCCTCCCTCCTTCCCCACTGTAGTTTGGGGTGGTTGTGTGGTTTGGGTTGTAAATACTGTTTGTACATGGGTGGTTGGATGTTTTTTATGTTTTTGGCTATGGCCTTTCTTTTAGGCCTTCTGACATCTGGGGCAAGAAAAGACTGAGGATATGACGCCGGTCATGCGCTTTAGTACCACGGCGTACTGACGTCAGATCTGAGCGACCATGACCGACGCCAGCCTAACACTTTGGTATTCGGGCCGACCGAGGACAGCGGACTACCCACAGGTTATGACTGCAGCAATGTGGATCTTCGAACATCTACATTTATGGTAGGTACAAAACTGTACTTTTTTCCATGCCTTCTAGACCTTATCCCAAGGTCCAGAAGAGTGGAAAAATGTGGTTCAAGAAATCGCAGAGGTTTTTTCATGACGCACAAAGTGATTCCCCCTCCAGAGGTAGGGGAGGGGGTGGTAACTCAGGTAGACGCCGTCCTAGAGGCAGAGGAGGTCCATGTAACCAGGGAGACCGTGACTACTTTCGTGGTTCTCCCTACCAGCACTCCTGATGGGAGGCCTGACTGCGTGTCTCCGGAGCCAGTCGGGGGTCACATTTCACTATACCCAGAAGCCTGGCAAGACATCACCCAGGACCAGTGGGTATTAAAAATAGTTTCCGGAGGATATCACATTCCCTTCTCTTCTCCTCCCCCACCGATCAAAAGAATCCCAGATGTTCCACCCAATCAAAGGGATTCCACAGCTTCAGAGGTTATAAAGCTGCTAGAAAAAGGAGCCATCCAGTATGTCCCCTCAGACCAGATCGGATTAGGGACTTATTCCAGATTCTTTTTGGTGCCGAAAAGAACAGGGGACCTGAGACCCATCTTGGATCTCAGCCGCTTGAACCTCCATGTGAAGAAGTCCAAGTTCCAAATGGTCACATTGCAATCTATTTTCCCATTGTGTGGAAAAGACTTGTGGATGTGCTCCATCGACCTCAAGGATGCTTACTACCATATAAAGATGGACAGGGCATCCAGAAGTCATCTATGCTTCTGGCTGGGAGCTAGTCATTTTCAGTTTCGTGCCTTGCACTTTGATCTCACCACAGCCCTCAGGGTGTTCACCAAATGTATGGCAGTGGTGACGGCTGACTTGAGACGTCAGGGATTCCAAGTGTTTCTGTACCTGGACGACTAGCTCCTTTTTGCCACCACCAGGCATCTGCTAATACAGACCAGAGACGCCACTATCAAGCTGTGTCAACAATTGGGTATCACTCTAAACTGGGAAAAGTCTGCCTTGTTTCCCCTCGCAGCGTGTCACCTTTATAGGCACTGAATTAGACACCGTGCTCTTGAGGGCGTTTTTACCACAAGAAAGGATTCAGGGTTTGCAACAACAGATATACGCATTGCTCTCTCTGAAAAAAGTAAAGGCAAAAATGGTTCTCAAATTGTTAGGGACGATGGCTGCAACATTTATGCTGGTTCCTCTTGCGAGGCTACACATGAGGCTCCTTCAGTGGCTGCTCTTCACCCAGTGGTCTCTATAACATCTTCCGCTTTCTCATCTTATAATGATCACAGACAAGTGCAAGCAAGATCTATGCTGGTGGCTTCACACCAGCAACCTCAGTGCGGGAAAGCCCTTCGTCCCATCCCCTCCTGTTGCCACAGTGACCACGGATGCCTCCCAGATTGGGTGGGGGGAGCATTATCTCGGCAGGGTAGTCCAAGGCACGTGGCAGGAACATGAGATACATCTGCATATCAATATCTTGGAGATGAGAGCAGTGCTACTAGCGTTGCAAGCACTTCAGAGCTTTCTTCCTGTTGGGACAATTGCAACCTACTCAGACAATATGTCAGTGGTATGGTATCTGAACAAATAGGGAGGAACCAAGTCGTACCCCCTTTGCTGACAGGCCTTTCGAGTTTGGCAGTGGGCAGTGTCTTCCCGTTTTCTTGTAGTAAAGCACATTCCGAGGAAGTCCAACGTGATCGCTGACAGGTTGAGCAGAGCTATTCTGATGCCTCACGAGTGGTCCCTGAACAGTCAGGTTGCGGAGCAGATTTTCCACAGATGGGGTTAGCCTTGCTGCAACCTATTTGCTAGTCCCCTCAATACCAAGTTCAGTAGCTACTTCACCCTTATCCCCCCTCAGGGGGAGTCACCCAGGGACGCTCTAGTTCACGATTGGCCCTCCGGTCTACTTTATGCCTTCCCGCCTGTTCCTCTGCTGACAAAGGTTATTCACAAAGTGCAATCCTTGGGAAGCAGAATGATTCTGATTGCTCCACACTGGCCTCATCAAATTTGGTTCCCCTTTCTCCATCCCTATCTCATGGACGACCCCTGGATTTTGGACCCACAGCCAGATCTACTGACTTGTATGTCAGGGCAGTTCCATCTCTCTCTTCAGACCCTCCGGTTGACAGCCTGGCTACTCCAGTTCCATCACTAGTCAGGCTTCATCATTTTTCTCCAGAAGTGGTTCATATTCTGTCTTTTTCCCATAAGCCTTCGACCAGAAAGATTTATTCCAGTAAATGGAAAAGATTCTTCATCTGGGCTCATGCAAGACAAATTGATCCTTATACAGCTCCAATTTATTCAGTTCTGGAATTTCTCTCCATGCTTTTCAATCAGGGGTCAGCAGCCACAACCATTAAAGTCTAGTTGGCAGCTATTTCCATTTTTCACGTCGCTAATGAACCCAGTCTAATGGCGCATAGACTTTGTAAGGCATTCTTGAAGGGCACTATGCTGCTTCGCCCTCCAGTCTTTGACCTGGTCATGCCTTGGGACGTAAATTTTGTGCTACAATGTCTCACTTCGTCCTCCTTTGAGCCTGCAGCTACTTGTGAATTGAAATATTTGACTTGGAAGATAATCTTTTTGGTAGCCATCACTTCAGCTAGACGTGTCTCGGAGCTCCAAGCCTCGTCAATCGGACCACATTACTTGATATTCCAGAAGGACAGGGTGTCCCTCAGACCAAACCCTTCTTTTATGCCGAAAGTGGCTTTGGTTAGTAATCTCAACCAATCCATTGAACTGCCCGTATTTTTTCCAGAGTTTTCTAATAAGGCAGAATTTAAATTTCACCAGCTGGATGTTCATAGACCGTTGCATTTTTATTTGCATAGAACAAAGGATCTTAGAAAATCGGATCAGCTATTTGTCTCATTTTCAGAAAATAGGATTGGGTCTCCTGTTTCCAAAGTGACCTTGTCTAGATGGATCTCTAGTTGTATTTCCTTCATTTACGCCTCAGGTGGTAAGGAGTTACCATTTAGAGTGAAGGCTCATTCTACCCGATCGATGTCTACCTCTACAGCGTTTCAGGCCAGGATGTCTATGGATGATATTTGTGCTGCGGCTACATGGGCATCTCCTCACACCTTTATTACTCACTACAAATTGGATTTGAAATCCAGAGGCAGATCTTAATTTGGTTCCACAGTGCTCAGGAGTATTTTCTACAGATCTCCCAGGGTTCAGGTGCTGGGGACGCTGTCCCACAGGTAAGAATGTAGGTGAGATTGGACTACATAACATCAAGAAGTTATGTACTCACCATAACGTTCGATGTATGTAGTCCATCTCGTCTCACATTCTTACCCCCCCCCCCGCCTTCCCCCATCCTGGAGGGCCTAGAGGTTGGTTCTGGCTTCAGTACTCCTTTTATTATTGGAATTTTTCCTTCTCTATGTGTTATGTGTATGGAAGGTGAGTGATTGAGCTTGCAGCAAACAAGATCTGGGGAAAGGGAGCAGTGCAGCATGGGATACCTCTTAGCCCAGCCAGTTGAAAGACTTCGAGCTAGAGTATGGCCGAGTTGGAGCCGAGGTTCGGCTCCGAACCCACAGGTAAGAATGTGAGGTGAGATGGACTACAAACATCGAACGTTATGGTGAGTAGATAACTTTTTGTTTTCAGGAAATCAGATCAGTTATTCATTTCCTTTTCTGACTCTAGATTGGGCTTACCAGTTTCTAAAGTGACACTATCTAATTGAATTTCCAGTTGTATAGTCTTTATCTATAGCTCGAAGGGCAAACCTTTACCCTACAGGATCAAGGCTCATTCTACCAGGTTGCTGTCTACCTCTGCAGCCTTTCAAGCCAGGGTACCACTTGATAATATTTATGCAGAAGCTACATGGGCTACCCCTCACACTTTTATTACACATTACAAATTGGATTTGGCATCCAGGGGTAGAGCATCCTTTGGTTCCACGGTGCTCAAGAGTATTTTCCAATGAGCCACCCAAGAATAAAGTGCTAGGGACGCTATCTCATATGTAAAAATGAAGGTGAGATCGGACTACCTAACATTAAGAAGTTATGTACTCACCATAACGTTCCATGTTGGTAGTCCATCTCACTCTTACCAACCCGCCCTCCTGCCCCCATCCTGGAAGATCTGGAAGTAATAATTTGGTTGCCTTTGGTTGGAGACCCTTTAGTATTGGTTGTTTTTATGGTTGTTATTCTAGTGAGCAGCAAACAATATCTGGGGATTGTACTGGTGCACCATGGAATACTTGATTAGCCACGAGCCAACCAGAAGTCTTCCAGCTTGTAAATCGGCTGAGTCGGAGCTGAGGATCGGCTCCGACCCCATATGTAAAAATGAAGGGTGAGATGGACTACCAACATGGAACGTTATGGTGAGTACATAACTTCTTATTCTTTCTGAAACTACCGAGTTTCTGAGGCCTAGGGTGCGAACCACACCCAAGAAACCGACGACCCACTCTCAAGCACCTGCTACCTTGCCTCAGTCTCAAATGCTTAAAATGGCAGAAGAACTTATCATGCTAATGAGGGGAAGCCAAGCTACCCCCTCCAAAAGGAAAAGAGATCTCCCTGTAGTTTGGTCTGAACAAGAGTCAGATTAATCTGATGCATCTGAATATGAAGACATGCAACCCCTCTCTACTTATGAGGATTCTGATGCAGAGAATTCCATTCCTTCTGCCTCTCCCCCAGAGGATTTTTCCTTTGGAGAAACCCTGCATACCTTAAGGGAGCATTTCCAATGGGAGAGTCAGGACTACCCTCAGTCTAAAAAGAGACTTTGGGAATTCCTAGATCTTCCACAACACAGACCCTTAGCCACCCCCCCCCCCTGTCCTGGATGTTGTGGAGGATGTTTTCCTCAATTCCAGCTTGACTCCTCATGTCCTTCCTCCTGCTCCCAGAAAACCAGACAGATACTACAGAGTCCCTGACTCACACAAATATCTTTTTAGAAATCTTACAGCTGACCCTGAGGTCATTTCTCAAGGGCCAAAAGGGATTAAAGCAACCTTGGCTAAGAATCCCACCCCCTCAGTCAGGGATTCCCAAGCATTGGAGAGATGGGGTAGAAAAGTATACACCTCAGCTATTCTTGCTGTCAGGGCACTAAATTGTCAATTCCATATGCTGAAATATCAGCAACATACCCTGGAACTCCTAAAACAAAAAAAAGTCTTCCTTTCCTGCTTGGGCAGAATCTAAAGATTTACAAGAGTAAATGCATTCTGCAAGTCAAGTAACTAAACACACCTTGCACTGTGGTTTTGCCACCCTATAAGTGTCTTGCAGGGCAGCAATCACTGGATCTGTAATTAGAAGGCATGCATGGCTTAAAGAACAGCCCCTGCCAGACCATGTCAAATCTAAATTGTTGGATGCCCCCTTGCACAAAGATACCTTATTTGGCACTAAGGCAGAAGAGGTCTTAAAAAAGATGGAAGAAAAAGCAAAATCTATGCAAACTGTCAAGGATTTCTTGCAGGTCCAGCCCCCTATGTTCAGCAGGCATTGTCCTTCCAAACATTGGTCCATTAGGCCAAGGTTTCTACTCCAGACTATTTCTGGTGGCCAGAAAAGAGGGCACCTGGCGCCCTATCCTCAATCTATCCATCTTCCTGGTGATCCCAAAATTCAAAATGCTCACCCACCAGCTGCTGCTACTCATGCTGTCCAGGGACACTTGGCTAGCAACCCTAGATCTAAAAGAGGCCTACCTCCACATTCCTATCAGGGAATCAGGCAGGAAATATCTCCGCTTCAGGGTAGGATCTCAACATTTTCAGTTCTCTGTGCTTCTTTTTGGCTTATCTACTGCTCCCAGAGTTTTCACAAAATGTCTGGCTCCGGCCATTGCCTTCTGCAGACAAAGAAATATTCATATTTACCCTTACTTAGACGCCTGCCTTATTCAGACAAATTTCCAGGAAACGCTGCTCAAGCACCTGACCTTTGTAAAACCCTTCTAACCTCCCTAGGGTACACAGTCGAAAAGAATTCCAAACAGGTGCCCACACAAAGGATAATCTTCCTGGGAGCAAGTCTGGACACAGCATCCCAGATGGCATTCCTTACTCCAGAGAACCAAATTTTCCTGACAAGCTACTTCTTTCAACTAGCCACCAGGCCCCAACTAACTGCAAGGAAGATCCTACAAGCTCTGGGATTCATGGCATCTTGCATACTACTCATTCCATATGCCAGACTGCATATGAGGAAACTTCAGTGGTACCTAAAGAGCCTTTGGTGCCAACACTCTCAAGACCTGGAATCTCTTCTACCATCTATTCTAATAGCATCTATTCCTTGCCTCAGAAAATAGTTTCTTTGGTGGGCAACAGTGTGCTCCCACAACAAGGGAATGCATTTCTCCCCTCCCCACCCCCGTCGCCGATATCCTCACCACAGACGCATCAAATTACACTTGGGTTGCCCATCTGGATGGAAGGTGCATACAGGGCCAGTGGAGCCCACAGCAAATCCCTCTGCACATCAATCAATAAGAGATGATGGCTGTTCAGCATGCCTTGATAGCTTTCAAGCCCATTCTCTCTCCAGGGGTTTTCCTGATCAAAACAGACAACACCACTGTGATGTGGTATATCAACAAGCAAGGAGGGACTCCCTCCCACCCTCTAAGCAGGCTGCAATGGCCCTTTGGCACACAGCCTCTGCCATTCAACTACACCTGTTAGCACAATTCTTACCAGGCTCCGTCAACTCTCTGGCAGACCAATTAAGTAGAAATCTTCTGGACCCACACGAGTGACAACTCAGCAGAAGTACCTTCATCCTAATAACTCAGAAATGGGGAACCCCGAAGGTAGACTTCTTTGCCTCCCACACCAACCATCAGCTTAACAAATTTTGCACCAGGGAGCATCACTGCATGCCTTGGAAAGTGGATGCCCTGTCCTTCCCCTGGGTCACTGTATCGGTCTATGCCTTTCCTCCCTTCCCCCTCATCCCCAGGGTGCTGATCAGAATAAGGGAGGAAAAACCAGGGACCATTCTTGTAGCTCCAGACTGGACCCGGCAGCACTGCTACCCCCATGGCATATTCCCCAGATTCCAAACCTCCTGACCCAGAGGGAAGGGAAATTCATGCATCCCCAATTGCCGACCCTCAGTTGGGCAGCTTGGTATATTCCCTAACCCCGAACCAATGTGCCAACCTCAGTAAACAGGTTCTGGATGTTATCTGTGAGGCCAGACGTCCTAGCACCAGAAAGTCCTTATTCTGACAAATGGAAAAGGTTCTGCACCTGGATCCAGGCTAAGGGAGCCAACATGGCACAGCACCCCCCCCCACACCTCTCATCCTGGATTAAATTGTTGACCTACTACACAGTGGCCTCTCTTTCTCCACTATTAAAATTCATGCCTCTGATATTTCTGCTCATTTTCCCACTGAGCAGCCTCTTTTCTCACACCCTTTGATCAAACAGTTCCTCAGAGGGCCTAGCAACTTGAGACCACCCAGAAGGGCACCAACACCAGCTTGGGACCTTAACTTTGTTTTGGAAAAGCTCACCCTGCCCCCCTTTCAAACCGCCTTCTTCTGCAGAGCTAAAAGTTCTCCCTGGAAAACAGAATTCCTTCTGGCCATCACTTCAGCCAGAAGAGTCTCTGAGCTACAAGCACTCATAGATGTGGAACCCTTCATCATCTTCCATGCAGACAGGGTATCCCTTAGAACAAACCCATCCTTCATGCCCAAAGTGGTTTCCAGTGTGGCTCTCAACCAATCCATTCATTTGCCCACCTTTTTTCCCAATCCCCATAACAAGGGGCATGGATTCTTCACTCTCTAGATGTGCATAGACAGCTCAGATTCTATCTAGACAGGGCTAAATCCTTCAGAAAGTCTGAGCAATGTCTGGTTAGCTTTGCTACAGGGCCAGAAGGCAAAGCCATCTCCAAACCATTTCAAAATGGATAGCACACTGCATCCATTTCTGCTACAAACAGCATGGAAAGCCTCCTCCTAAGGGGGTCAGGATACACTCCACCAGAGCAGCCTCCACCTCTGCAGCTTTCCTCAGAGACCACCCCACCAGGGACATCCTGGAGGTTGCCACCTGGACATGTGTTCACACTTTTACCAAGCATTACCACCTCCTCCAGATCCAGGGCAGGGTTTGCCTCTTCAGTCTTGCAGGGCATCCTAGCCAGCCCCTAGTTGGATTGACTGCCTCCACTGTTTTCCTCAGCTTTGGGAATCAACCCAAATGTGATGACTGCAACAGTGAAACACGAAGAACATGGTACAGTTACTATAAATATAGATGATCGTGTATTCATTGTTGCAGTTCTGGTTTCCCTCCCTCCATCCCCATTTCTTCTCTTTCTCCTTTTATTACCATTCTAACTTTTGATTGGCCTTAACTTGCAAGGAACATTTTGGTATTTATTTCCCACTGGTGAGGTTTCTTCCACCAGACCCTGGCCTCCTAATTGGGGGCTCCTGACAGGTTAGGGCAAGAAAAACTCATGTAATGACGCTGGCTGCCTTACTTTATACTACTGATGACCTGATGTCAGTCTTCAAACGGCAGCAACCGACACAGAAATACTAAGTCTCTGGTATTCGGTCCGGCCGAGGGCTACACTGGCAGGGATAACCCAAATGTGATGACTGCAACAATGAATACACTCTGAACATCTACATTTACAGTAAGTGTACACAACTGTACTATATTCTTCATGTTCTCCTACCACCTCATTCTAGTTAGACTTCTAGCAATGATAAATAGTTTAATTTTTGCCTAGGGTCTTTTCAAAGCCCTTCAAGCTTTTCATACTACTTGCTCTTCTCTTCCTGTTATTCTTTGGCTCCTTTAGAAAGATAAAGGGATTCATCTACTGAGGAGAAGGACTTTCCTGATTCAGCTCAAGAGGGTCTAGACTTTGCACATCTGATACCTTTCAGTATTGGATTTGAATCTAATGCTGATGACATCTTATATTGAGATTCTTCTAACAGAGATTTATTTTGGACATTCCATTACAAAAGTTAAAAATTGTTCTAAATATTAAGGCAGAAAAGTCTCAGACTCCCTAAGGAGATCTGAATTAATTATGGATGGTCCAAAATCAGTTGCTGTTCCACTTGCTTCGGGAGCACTGGAACATGATATTCTGGCTGCTACCTTATCGCCTTGATTCTCAGCCTTGAGCCTTGTTACTTACTCTTGTACAGATATCTATAAAACCCCGTTGCTAATCCATGTGTCAGCTCTGTTGATTCAGGAATGGGATCTGTGATTATGTATACCCTTCCTAATGATAAAAGCAATAGATCTTTAGATAGAAACAGTAAAAAGGTTTATACTTCTGCTGTCTTACCTTTCAGAGCTATCAGTTGTTAAACTCACATGATGAAATACCTTTTAGTCATTATGGATAATATAGATAGGTTATAGTTAAAATTCCTAGTGTTGATATTAAAGCTAACCTGGATGTGCTCCATTCAGCCAATCAAGTAGATAAAGTGTGCTTATGATACTGTAGATTCTGCTTTTAGAGCTGTTGACAGTGGTTCTGTCATGAGGAAGCATGATTGGCCAAGGCTTCAGCCCCTTCCGAAAGACAGTAAAGTTCATTTACTACATGATCCCTTAGATATTTTGTGGGGACACATCTGCAGATGTTTAAAAAAAAAAAAAGAATGAAAGAGGAAAACGTATGCAAGGTATAAACAACTTTTTCCATATTTGGTACCAGAGTTAAAAGAAATTATCCAGCTAAACCAATGTTTTTCTTTTACAAGTCAAAAATCAAGGAAGGGTCAGTTTAAAAAGAAAGAACATGAAGATGCCAAAAGAAGGATAAGTGGATCCAATTCTTAAAAAAAAAAAATTCTGACTATCCATGCCAAATCCCCCCCCCCCTCCCCTTCCATTTCATCTTGGCCTCCTCCTCACAGTTGCTGGAACATTCTCTTTACCTTTCAGTCTGGAAGTTTATCACAATAGATTCTTGGGTAGTAGACATCATAAAAATGGCTAGCAACCGCAATGGGCATTCTTTCCTATAATCTCAGGAAGACTACAGATTTCCCAAAGACCAACTATACTTTATTCTTCCAATCATTTTGGATTACTTCAGGGGGTTCTTAGAACCAGCTACTGTGAATCAGTAGGGAAATTTTTTTTTAATTCAAGACTTTCTCTGTTTCCCAGAAAAGAGGACAACTGTAGACCTATTCCATACCTTTTCAGATCTTTCCAGATTAAACACATTAATTCATATTCTACGATTCAAAATGCTATTTAAACTGTATTTCCCCTACTTTCTCCATAAGCTCACCTCTATACTCAAGATTTAAAGTATACTTACCTTTCCATTCCCATTCACTGGGATTACAGACCTTTTTAAAGATCCTTTGCCTTGGGTTTACATTATTAGTTTACTACTTTACCATTTGTTGACTCTACCAAATATATTGCCCCAGTAGCAGCATATTGCAGTCTCCAAGACTTCCACATTTTTCTGATTCACACCCCTCTTCAAAAATTCACCCCTGGAATCTGCTCACAGTGTGGTAGTTTTGGGATTTTCATAGATACCCCTGTAATGATGGTCTTTCTTCCACCAAACAAGGTACAGGCTTATCAACTTTTATCTTCTAAACTTGCCAAAACAACAAGCAACTCCAGCAAGGGATTTCTCAGAGCACTAGGATTCCTAGTCTCTTTTGTTCTGATGGCTCTTCCTGCCAAACTTCACATGAGAAAAATGCATTGTTACCTGAAGGCAGAATGGGTCCAAAACTCCCAATGTTCTTCGTGTTTCACTGTTGCAGTCATCACACTTGGGTTATCTGCCTGCAGGTAACCCTCAGTAGGCCCAAATACCAGAGTCTTAGGATTTCTGCATCTGATGCTGTCACCTCTTCTATGACGTCAGGTCATCAGGGATATACAACATGCAGCTGACACCATTACATCTACTTTTCTTGCAGCAAGGGAGCCTGAAGCAGAAGCAGTTTGCAAGTGCCGGTTGGCAGCTACCTGAAATTTTTGTTTTTCAAGTTTCAAACCTGAAGTCTTCTAAAGCTAAGTACCCTGTTGGGGATCCTTTTTTCATGCTCTAACTTATGTTAGAAAAAGTTAACAATTGTCTTGCCTGTGGAAAGCAAATACCTCAGAGATTTTCATTCTCACTGTATCACCTGTTAAGGCCCAGATCATGACGTCCCTCGCTGTCGGTTTTGTGCCTTGTTCAACGCCCGAACTATTTGTCGTTGGGCTATTTTTGTCTCAGTTCTTTTGCTCTCATTCTCCGTATTCCCGAAATGGCTTCAGTAAGCCATCCAACTACCGATCTTCAGACTGCATAGGTCCAAAACTGCTGATGACACTTCCATTAAGCTAGTCACCAGTCTGCTGGTGCTTTTGCAGCCCCTGTTATCCACCTCTACAGATTCGCAGGCCTCTACTGAGACCCATTCGCAGTCCGGTATGCCGCGAGATGCTTCTTCGACTATGGAACCTGCAGATGTCTCTACTTTGGATGGGTCCGGAGCCGCTGTGCAGGCACCGGCTTCTGAGGGTGTATTCAGACCTTCTGATGTTCATATTAAATCGACTACTTTGTTAATGACTAAAACTACCGAATTTCTCAGGCCCAGAGTTCGCACTATGCCTAGGAAACTGCCACAGAAACAAATGCTTAGAATGGCTGAAGACCTTATGACTTTAATTAGGGGAAGCCAGCCTTCCCCCTCTAAAAGACAAAGAATTGATTTTCCTTCTGATTCTTCAGACCATGAGTCCAATGACTCTGACCCCTGTGATTACCAGGACATACCCTTATCTACCTATGAGGATTCAGATGCAGAGGTTTCCATTCCCTCTGCCTCCCCCCAGAGGACTTCTTTCGGTGAAACCTTGCATACCCTAAGAGAGCATTTCCGCTGGGAATGCCAGGACTACCCACAGTCTAAAAAGAGACGGGTAATTTTTAGACTTGCCTCAGCATGAGCCTCTAGCTATACCCCCTATCCTGGATATTGTAGATGATGTCTTCATGGAATTCAGCCTTACCCCTGATACTTTACCATCAGATCTTAGAAAGCCTGACAGGTACTACAGAGTACCTGTCTCTCACAAATTTCTCTTTAAAAATCCCACTGTGGATCCAGAGACCATTTCCCAGGGACCTAAAGGTATCAAGGCTTCTACAGTCAAAACCCCTACCCCTTCGGACAGGGATTCTAGGGCTCCAGACAGATGGGGTAAGAAGGTATATACCTTTGCAACTCTTGCCATCGGGGCTTAAATTGCCAATTTCACATGTTGAAGTACCAGAAGAATATTATGGATCTAATTAAACACAAAATGTTGTTGATTCCTGATTGTGCAGAAAATAGACTTACAAGACTTGATGTATTCTGCAAACCAAGTTGGTAAACATACTTTGCAGTGTAGTTTTGATGCCTTTGAAGCATCTTGCAGGGCTGCTGTCACTGGGGTCTGTTCTGAGAAGGCATGCTTGGCTGAAGGAACAAATCTTGCCAGACCATGTCAAAGCAAAATTACTAGATGCTCCATTAAACAAAGAATGTTTTTCTCAAAAGCAGGAGAAGCTCTTCAAAAGATGAAGGAAAAAGCTAAATCTATTCAAACTGTTAAAGATTTTTTACAGGTACAGCCACCTAGATTCAGTAGGCATTGGCCTTCAAAAATCTGGTCCTTCCCAGCCATGCCCAAGTACTTGCACCCTTGGGGGAAAACTCACCTTGCATGCAAAAAACTGGGAGTATATTACCCAGGGCCGATGGGTCTTAAACATTGTATCCCAGGGATACAGATTCTATTTCCACTCTCTGCCAACCACAAGCGGATTGCCAGACCTTCCTCCAAACCAGTGGGCAGAGGCCCAAAAGCAAGTACTTTCTCTTCTCCGTATCAGGGCTATTCAACCTGTTCCAACAGAGCAAAGGGGACAGGCTTTCTACTCCAGACTGATGTCCTTCAAGGATGCATCTGCAGTCATCACATATGGGTTGTCCTGCCTCAGGCAGCCCTTCGGTCGGTCGGATTCCAAAGTCTGGGTCCGGCGTCGGCTGATGTCGCCCTTTCCCCGACGTCAGAGCGCCTGGGGTATAAAAGCGTCAGCCGACGCCATCTTCCTCAGTCTTTCTTGCATCGTGGTGCCCGAAGCAGAAGCAGTTCACAAGTGCCGGTCGACCAGCTCCTGTAATTCAGCTACCGAAGACTTCAAAAGCTAAGTATCCCGTTGGGGACTCTTTCTTGCCTCAGCCAATGTCAGATAAAGTTAATAATTGCTTAACTTGTGGGAAACAAATACCTCATAAGGATTTCCACTCTTACTGCCTCCCCTGCCTAGGCCCAGACCACGACGTCTCGGCCTGTTCAGCCTGTGCTTCCTTCAACCGATGCACTCTTAGATGTCGGGCGGAGTTTGCAGAGGAATTTTTTGGGGCTAGTTTTTCGTACAATATGCCGTCGGAGACTCCGACTTCACATTTAACAAAGAAACGGAAGGACAAGGACCGACACACGCAGGCCGCAGTTTCGGCTGAAACCACGGCCAGGCCTACCACGAGTGTCTCAGTCTCGGCTGAAACAGAGTCCTTGGTACTTCCGACCCCCGAAACCGCTCAACCGACAACCTCAGCCCCGGAGGCCCCTGCTGAGTCGGTTATTGAATTTCCTTCAGAAATTGGTGTCTTGGAAACTTCCGGCACCATTCCTCTAGACAAAACTACACCAGCACGTGGTGCAGCCAGGCCTCCTGCATCCATGTCCATAAAGGCATTCACCAGGGCTAAAGCTGCTAAACACACAAAAGCTATGCCTCCCAGGGTTATTCCTCAGGGACCCACTACTAGTTCACAGATTCTAACTTTAGCAGAGGACCTTATTTCCTTAATTAGGGGCTCCCAACCCCATCCGGACAGGGGCTCTCAACCTCCTCTAGACAAAAGGCCCAGGGTTGAGCCCTCTGATCCCCACTCCTCAGAGGAGGCCTCTGATGTCTCTGCTCTCTCGGACTACCAGGAGGAGGCTTTTCGCCTGAGGACTCTGATGCAGAGGAATCTATCCCTCGGCCTCCCTCCTGAAGAACTATCCTTCGGGGAGACCCTTCACACTATGAGAGAGCATTTCAAATGGCACGGCCAGGAATTCTCTGATTCCAGGAAAAAATTAAGAACTTTTCTGCATTTGCCTCAGCATAGACCTTTGGCTATTCCTCCTGTTTTGAATGTCATTGATGATGTGTACTCTGAGTCTAGCATAACCCCTGACACTCTTCCTCCGGCCCCTGTCAAACCCGATGGGTACTACAGGGTCCCGGACTCTCATCATTTTCTTTACAAGGCCCACTCTGCTGATCCAGAAACTATTTCCCAGGGCCCTAAAGGGGTTGCAGCTGCCACAACTAAAAATCCACTCCCCTCTGAAAGGGAGTCCAGGGCTTGAGAGAGATGGGGTAAAAAAGTGTATACTTCTGCTACTCTTTCTATGAGGGCATTAAATTGTCAATTTCATATGATACAGTACCAAGAGTATTTGTTAGATGAATTGCATAAGAAACTGTCGTCACCTGAACCCCTAGATTGCAAATCACTTCAGGATCTGGTACATAACTCCCAGCAGGTTAGCAACCATTTCTTGCAGTGTGATTATGATGCATTGGAAGCTTCATGTAGGTCAGCTATGACAGGTGCAGTCATACGTAGGCATGCATGGCTGAAGGAACAATCTCTGCCAGACCATGTTAAAGCTAAGCTTCTGGATGCTCCACTGGAAAAGCAAAAGTTATTTGGCTCCACTGCTCAGGAGGTCTTAAAGAAATTTGAGGAAAAGGCAAAATCTGTACAAACAGTCAAAGATTTTCTACAAGTCCAACCACCAAGATTCAGCAGAAATTGGCCTAAGAATTGGTCCTTTCCGACACAGAAAGATTTCAGAGAGGCAAGAACAGGCGTGCCAGAGGTAGAGGGCAAGCTAGAGGCTCCTACAGAGGACGTCAGTGGCAGCCTCCCAACCAGAGAGGTAGTGCAGGACCTACAACTGCTGCACAAGGACAGACTCAATGACTTTGCTTTGACTCCGCCAACCAGGGCTCAATTAGAAGCACCTTTGGGAAAGCTTTCTTTATTCTCAGAAAATTGGCACAGTATTACAAGAGACAAATGGACACTGCAAATAATAGACAAAGGATACAGGTTCCTTTTTCACATATTGCCAAAAAGAAAAGACATGCCAGACCTGCCACCAAATCAAAGGGCAGAGGCTTTGAAACAAATCTCCTACTTAATGCAAATGAAAGCTATAGAAAAGGTTCCTCTTTCAGAACAAGGCCAAGGATTTTATTCCAGACTATTCCTTGTTCCAAGAAAAGAAAATCAATGGAGGCCTATTCTCGACTTGTCCGCACTGAATACTTATCTCATTGTGCCAAAATTCAAAATGCTGACTCTACAGCAACTCCTTCCCAAGCTGGGCAAGGGGTCTTGGCTGGTGACTCTAGACCTCAAGGAGGCATACCTGCATGTCCCTATCAGACAAAGTTGCAGAAGACACCTCAGATTTCTTGCAGGTTCAGAGCATTATCAATTCTCAGCATTGCCCTTTGGCTTATCTACTGTGCCCAGAGTATTCACGAAATGCCTGGCATCAGTAATTGCACACTGCAGACTTCAGGGATTCAAATATACCCATATCTGGACGACTGCCTTATACAAGCGGACAGCCAACAAACTTTGGTAAAGGACTTGAATTATGCCATCCACCTACTGCAGGCCTTGGGATATACAGTCAACACTCACAAATCAAGACTTGTTCCATCCCAAAGAATAACTTTTCTGGGTGCGGATCTAGACACAACCACCCAAATGGCTTTTCTCACAGAAGAAAACAAAGACAACTACCGGATTACTTCAAGAATCTGACAAGACAAACTCAGCTGACTGCAAGGAAAATCCTGCAGGCCCTGGGTTACATGGCATCTTGCATTCTTCTGATTCCACAAGCAAGGCTGCATATGAGGAAACTACAATGGTACCTAAGGAGTTTATGGACTCAGCACAGTCACAGCTTAGAAACTTTGATCCCACTCATTCCATGCCTCAAAAGGAATTTCTGTGGTGGGCTCAAGCAAGCCAGTCAAACAGGGTCTGCCCTTCAGCAAACCAATAGCCAGCCAAACCATTACAACTGGCGCTTCAGACCACGGTTGAGCACACATGGAGGGCAGATGTATTCAAGGACTATGGTCACAAAAGGAGCTACGCATGCACATAAACCAAAAGGAAATGCTGGCAGTGATACATGCAATCGAGGCCTTCAAACTCTTTCTGCATCAAGGCCACCTGCTAATAAGGACAGACAACACCACAGTTATGTGGTACATAAGCAAGGAGGCACCCATTCCTACCCTCTTTGCAGACTGGCAATGGATCTATGGGAACTTTCCTTGAAACTCAATATAGACCTGCAATCCCAGTTTGTGCCAGGAAAAGACAATATACTGGCGGACATCTTAAGCAGTAATATCATGGATGCACACGAATGGATGCTGCACCCAGACATCTTCCTACAGATAACACAATCATGGGGAAGGCCAGACATAGATCTTTTTGCCTCTCCCCACAATCATCAGCTGAAGAAATTCTGCTCAAGGACATACCACCCACAAGCATGGAAAGTGGACGCCCTCTCTTTCTGCTGGAGAACTCTAACAGTGTATGCATTTCCACCTCTTCCATTAATGACCAAGGTCTTACTGAAGATTAGGACAGAGCAGCCAAAAGTGATTCTGATAGCTCCGGACTGGCCAAGACAGCACTGGTACCCACTGTTAAAGAGCATGTCACGCACGAAACCATGGCCTCTTCCTCAATGGCCACTTCTCCTGACACAGCACAATTACAAAACTCTGGATTCCAACCTGAAAACCTTGCAACTAACAGCCTGGAAAATACCTTGACTCCTCCTCAGGATAAGCTATCCAAGAGAGTGAAGGATATCATCAGGGAAGCTCGCCGGCCTTCTACAAGAAAAGCATATTCAGCAAAATGGAAAAGATTTCACACTTGGAGCACCACAAAGGGCCTAGATGCGACAGTGATGAACATGGCACATATCCTGGAATACTTGGCAGAGATGGTCCACAATGGCCTGTCTTACTCTTCCATTAAAATTCATGCTTCAGCAATTTCAGCAGAGTACAATACTGATCCACCTGTCTTTTCTCATCCTCTCCTAAGACGGTTTCTAAGAGGAATTAAAAACATCAATCCTCCAAGGAAACCTCCAGTGCCTACTTGGGACCTTAACTTCGTGTTGGAAAAACTAACTCTGCCTCCCTTTGAGCCAGCAGCATCTGCAGAACTACAGTTCCTGTCTTGGAAGACTGCCTTCCTTCTGGCCATAACCTCAGCAAGAAGAGTATCTGAGTTACAGGCCCTCATGGCAGTACAGCCATTTCTTATTTTTCATCAGGACAGAGTCTAATTGAGAACCAATCCTTCATTTATGCCAAAGGTGGTATCCAGGGTCTCATTAAACCAAGCTATTCACCTGCCTACCTTCTTTCCAAATCCACAAAACAAAGGGGAGAAACTTCTGCACACCCTGGACATACACAGACAGTTGCACTACTACCTGGACAGAACTAAAAGCTACAGAAAAACTGACCAGTTGTTGGTAGCATATGCTGCTGGTGCACAAGGAAAAGCAATTTCCAAACAGACAATTTCAAAATGGATAGGGAATTGCATTCGTTTTTGTTATTCCTTTCATGGAAAAACTGTGCCAACTAACTTTAGACCTCATTCCACCAGAGCCACAGCACCTCCACAGCTTTCTTAAGAGGGGTGGCTACCAAGGACATTTTAGAAGCTGCTACATGGAGCTCCGTGCATACATTTTCCAAGCATTACAATTTACCTTTATATTCCAGATCCAGAGCAGGCTTTGCTACGGCAGTCCTGCAGGGCATTTTAGCTACACCATCCTTTACATAGATCCTCCACCCCCAGATTGGCTATGGTATTCTACCCATATGTGATGACTGCAGATGCATCCTTGAAGGACATAGTACAGTTTTGTACCTACCATAAATGTAGATGTCCGATAGGTATGCATCTGCAGTCAGGTTTACCCTCCCTCCTTCCCCTCTTTGGTATTTATTGGGTACTTTTCCCTCTCATAGCTAGCTGGGGTTATCTATTATGGTGTATTTGTTTTATAGATATATATATATATATATATATATATATATATATATATATATATATATATATATATATATATATATACATACACACATACATATATATTTCTGTGCATGTTTGGAATTTATTGCATTTCTCCAAATTTAGCCTTCCTTTGGGGGCACCTGGCATCTGGGACAAGAAACACTGAGGAAGATGGCGTCGGCTGACGCTTTTATACCCCAGGCGCTCTGATGTCGGGGAAAGGGCGACATCAGCCGACGCCGGACCCCGACTTTGGAATCCGGCCGACCGAAGGGCTGCCTGAGGCAGGACAACCCATATGTGATGACTGCAGATGCATACCTATCGGACATCTACATTTATGGTAGGTACAAAACTGTACTTTCCTGGTGCCCAGGAAAGAGAATTCTTGGTGCCCTGTTCTGTGTCTGTCAACTCTCAGCACCTTCCTGGTGGTACCAAAATTCAAAATGCTTACACTTTAGCAGCTCTTTCCTCTACTAGCCAAGGACTCCTGGCTAGTCACCCTAGACTTAAAGGAAGCTTATCTGCACATCTCCATAAGGGAATCTTGCAGGAAATATCTACATTTCAGGGCAGGCTCTATGCACTATCAGTTCTCTGCACTTCCCTTTGGCTTATCTACTGCGCCCAGGGTATTCACAAAGTGCCTGGCTCCAGCCACTGCTTACTGCAGGCAGAGAAATATTCAAATTTACCCATACTTGGACAATTTCCTGATTCAGTTGGACAATCAGAAATTGCTACTTCAGCACTTGATGTTTGTAAAGAGACTCCTAACTTCTCTGGGGTTTGCCATCAACGAAAAGAAATCACATCTGGTACCCAGACAAAATATTGTATTCCTGGGAGCAAGCTTGAACACAACTTCCCAGATGGCATTCCTCACTCCAGGAAAGCAGGTTTATTTGACAACTTACTTCAAACTACTGGCCACCCAAAGCCAGTTTATCTGCAAGAAAAATCCTGCAAGCCCTATCATGGCCTCATGCATTCTACTAATTCCATATGCAAGACTGCTTATGAGGAAACTTCAATGGTACTTAACAAGTCTCTTGTGTCAACATTCTCAGGATCTGGGAACAGTGATTTCTACCATTCCTTGCCTAAGGACAGAGATCCTTTGGTGGGCAGAGGCTTGCAACCACAAGGGACTCCCTTTCTCTCAACCCCACGCCACCCAAACCCTGACAACAGATTCGTCAGACTTTGCATGGGGGGCTCACATGGCAGGCAAATGCATTCAAGGAAAATGGAGCCCAGGACAAATTCACCTGCATATCAATCAAAAATAAATTTTAGCTGTACAAAATGCACTGACAGTCTTTAAATACCTTATCCTGCCAGGACAACTCCTGATAAAGACCGACATCGTCACAGTTATGTGGTACATAAACAAGCAGGGGGGAACCCACTCCTACACAATCTGCAGGTTAGCCATGGCTCTGTGGAATACAGCCTTAAGCAACCAAGTGCACCTGCAAGCTCAATTCCTGCCAGGCAAACAAAATTCACTGGCAGACGACAAGCAGAAATGTAATGGACCCACACAAGTGGAAATTGGAACTCAACTAATTCAAACTTCCACTACACAGGTGGGGGGACACTGGAGGTGGACCTCTTTGTGTTCTCCCCAAAACCATCAACTAAGCAAATTTTGCACCAGAAATCCCCACAGCCAAGCTTGGAAAGTGGATGCCCTATCCTTTACATGGGAAAACCTCTCCCCCTCTGCCCCTCCTTCCAAAAGTTCAATCAGGACAGGCCAAGGACAATCCTTATTGCACCAGACTGGCCACGCCAACACTGGTATCCACTCCTACGCAGTCTGACAGCAGTGCCACCTTGGCACCTACATCAGGCCCCCACTCTGTTGTCCCAGCAGGAGGGACAGATTTTGCATCCTCAGCTGCAAACCCTGAACCTGGCAGCCTGGCTTATTCCCTGAATACATCACCAGCAACCCTCAGCAAACAGGTGCTGGATGTTATCCTTGAGGCCAGGAGGCCTAGTACTAGGAAATCCTATTCAGAAAAGTGGAAAAGATACTGTTCTTGGAGCCAGTCTCAAGGAAAGGACACAGCCATGCCCACCTTCCCTCATGCCATCTTAGCTCATTACAATACTGAGCCACCCTCTTCTCTCACCTTCTGATCAAACAGTTCCTGAGAAGAGCTAACAATTTAAGACCCCCAGGGAGAGCTCTCACTCCTGCCTGGGACCTTAACTTTGCACTAGAAAAGCTCATGTTCCCCCCTTTTGAGCCTGCTGCTACAGCAGAGTTAAAATTCCTCTCGGAAAACAGCCTTACTGCTAGCCATCACTTCAGCAAGAAGAGTGTCTGAGTTATAGGCCCTTATGGCTGTGGAACCCTTCATTATCTTCCATGCGGACAGGGTTTCCCCCAGGACTAACCCATCATTTATGCCCACGGTGGTATCCAGTGTGACTTTAAACCAATCCATCCATTTACCAACCTTTTTTCCTAATCCTCAAAATAAAGGGGAAAGGGTCCTGCACTCCTTGGACGTGCACAGACAGCTCAGATTCTACCTTGACAGGACTAATCCTTTCAGAAAATCTGACCAGCTGCTTGTCAGCTTTGCAACAGGGGCAGAGGGCAAGGCCACTTCAAAGCAAACCATTTCTAAATGGATAGTACACTGCATCCATTTCTGCTACAAACACCATGGAAAACCTACCCCACAGGGGATCAGACCTCATTCCACTAGGGCTACCTCTACAGCATTTCTCATGGGAGTCCCTACCTGGGACATCCTGGAAGCTACAACCTGGAGTTCTGTACACACCTTCACCAAGCATTACCACTTGCCTATCTTTTCTAGATCCAGAGCTGGATTTGCCACAGCAGTCTTACAAGGTCTGCTAGCCAGCCCTAATACTTTTTGACTGCCTCCACCCTTCCTCAGCTTTGGGAATCAACCCAAGTGTGATGACTGCAACAGTGAAACACGAAGAACTTAGTACAGTTGTGTACACTTACCATAAATGTAGATGTTCGAGTGTATTCACTGTTGCAGTCCTGGTTACCCTCCCTCCAGCCCCCTGTCTTTTCTATACTTTCTACCTGTCCTCTTTTTTGGCCATATCTTATGGAAATGGTATTTACTTTTTACTGGAGGTGTTCCACACCATGTGATTGCTTCCTATTTTGGGGGCTGCTGACATCTGGGGCAAGAAAACCTGATGTAATGGCGTCGGCTGCATGTTTTATACCCCTGACGTCATGGAAGAGGTGACAGCATCCGGTGCAGAAATCCCAAAACTCTGGTATTCAGGCCAACTGCGGGCTACCTGCAGGCAGATAACCCAAGTGTGATGACTGCAACAGTGAATGCACTTGAACATCTACATTTATTGCAAGTGTACACAACTGTACTTTCTCTCACTTAGAGAATTCCAGATGTCCTTCAAGAATGCAACTGCAGTCCTTACATATGGGTTGTCCTGCCTCAGGCAGCCCTCGGTCGGCCGGATTCCAAAGTCTGGGTCTGGCGTCGGCTGATGTCGCTTCCTCCCCGACGTCAGAGCGGCTGGGGTATAAAAGCATCAGCCGACGCCATCTTCCTCAGTCTTTCTTGCCGCGCGGTGCCCGAAGCAGAAGCAGTTCGCAAGTGCCGGTCGGTCAGCTTCTGTGTTTTACGTATCCGAAGTCATCAAAAAGCTAAGTACCCCATTGGGGAACCTTTTCTTGCCTCAGCCGATGTCAGAAAAAACTGAAAAAGTTAATAACTGTTTGTCTTGTGGTAAACAAATACCTCATAAGGACTTCCATTCTTACTGCCTCCCCTTCCTTGGCCCAGACCACGACGTCTCGGCCTGTGCCGCCTGTGCTTGCTTCAATAAGCGCACACTCAGGCACCGGGCAGAGTTTGCTGAAGACTTTTTTGGCGATAAATACTCTTATAACATGCCGTCGGAACAACCGACACCACATATTTCCAAAAAACGGAAAGACCGGGACCGACATTCTCGGCCCGCGACTTCCACCGACACCACGCCAAAAACTACCCGCAAGTGCATCTGTCTCTTCTGAGGTGGTTGTTCCGCCGCTCCAGACCGATGACACCGCTTTACCGATCACTCCGGCCCCGGAGCCTGCGCCGGTGCCGGTTGTTGATTTTCCCCCAGAAACTGAAGCCCAGGATTTGCCTGAGACCATACCCGTGGACAAGGTGACTCCAGCACGTGGGGCAGCTAGGCCCCTTATGTCTGTCTATCAAGGCCTACACACGTGCTAAGGCTGTCAGCCAGGCTAAGTCTCACCCTCCTAAAGCTTTGCCTCAGCCCTCTACTGATAAACAAATTATGACTTTAGCTGCAGATTTAATTTCCTTAATCAGAGGCTCCCAGGCCCATCCTGACAGAGGTTCTCGGCCACCTTCTGACAAAAGGCCCAGGGTTGAGCATACAGACACCCTTTCTTCAGATGAAGCCTCTGGTGACTCTGATCTCTCAGATACCCAGGAAGAGTCCTTCCAGGTCTACGAGGATTCTGATGCGGAGGAATCTATTCCTTCTGCCTGTCCTCCTGAGGATATTTCTTTTGGGGAAATTCTCCACTCCATGAGAGCATTTTCAGTGGCCAGGTCAGGAATTCTCCGACTCCAGGAAGCGGCTTTGTACCTTCCTTAAGCTTCCCCAACACAGGCCTTTAGCTATCCCTCCAGTGTTAGCTGTACTGGATGATGTGTACTCAGATTTGAGTGCTTCTCCTGATTCTCTCCCCCCTGCACCTGTCAAGCCGGACAGATACTACAGGGTTCCTGAAACTCACAAACATTTATTTAAGGCCCATTCTGTTGATCTAGAAACAATTTCCCAGGGGCCAAAAGGGGTGGCCACATCCACGGCCAAAAATCCTTTGCCCTCAGACAGGGAAGCTAGGTCCCTGGAGAGGTGGGGCAAAAAAGTTTATACCTCAACCACACTTGCCGTGAGAGCCCTTGATTGCCTTTTTCGTATGTTTCAGTATCAGGATTTCTTGATGGATGATTTGCAGAAAAAGTTAACCTCTCCTGAGCCTTTAGATAAAGGCCTTGCAGGATCTGGTCCATAACACTCAGCAGGTTAGCAATCATTTTCTTCAGTGTGGTTATGATGCATTGGAAGCTTCATGTAGGGCAGCTATGACAGGGGCAGTCATTCGTAGACATGCATGGTTGAAAGAACAGGCATTGCCAGATCATGTTAAAGTAAAGCTTCTAGATGCACCTCTGGAAAAACACAAGCTATTTGGTGCTAATGCTCAGGATGTGTTGAAATCAATTGAGGAAAAGGCTAAATCAGTGCAAACAGTCAAGGATTTCCTCCAGGTTCAGCCACCAAGGTTCAGCAGGAATTGGCCTTCTAAGAATTGGTCCTTTCCAGACACTGACAAGTTTCAAAGGGGGAAAAAACAGGCGTACCCGAGGAAGAGGGCAATACAGAGGCTCCTACAGAGGACGCCAATGGCAACCGACTAGTCAGAGAGGTGGCGCAGGGACATCCCCTGCTCCACAGGAACAATCACAATGACTTGACTTTGACACCGCCGACCAAGGCTCAAAGAGAAGCACCTTTAGGTGGAAAATTATCCTTATTTTCAAAAAAATTGGCACATTTTAACAAAGGACAAATGGATTATGGACATAATAGACCAAGGCTACAGGTTCCACTTCCATACTTTACCAACAAGACAAGGTATGCCAAACCTGCCACAAAATCAAAGGGCAGAGGCATTCAAACAAGTGTCAAAGCTGATAAAAATCAAAGCAATAGAAAAGGTTCCTCCTCAGGAACAAGGCCAGGGATTTTACTCAAGACTGTTCCTTGTTCCAAGAAAAGAAAAGCAATGGAGACCTATACTGGACTTGTCCGCTCTAAACACTTTTCTCATTTTACCAAAATTCAAAATGCTGACGCTACAGCAACTCCTTCCCATGCTGGGCAAGGGGTCTTGGCTGGTTACTCTGGACCTCAAAGAGGCATACCTGCATGTCCCAATCAGACACAGTTGCATAAGATACCTCAGAATTCTTGCAGAGTCAGAGCATTATCAATTCTCAGCATTGCCTTTTGGCTTATCTACTGTGCCCAGAGTATTCACGAAATGCCTGGCATCAGTAATTGCACACAGAAGACTCCAGGGGATACAAATATACCCTTACCTGGACGACTGCCTTATACAAGCGGACAGCAAGCAAGCCTTGACAAAAAACTTGAATTATGTCATTTACTTACTACAGGCTTTGGGATACACAGTCAACTTACAAAAATCAAGACTACTGCCATCCCAACAAATAATTTTTCTAGGAGCCAAACTAGACACAGAATCACAAATGGCTTACCTCACAGAAGAGAAGCAAGAACAATTGCTACATTACTTTAAAAGCCTTGTAAAGCTTACCCAGATGACTGCAAGGAAAATCCTGCAGGCCCTGGGTTTCATGGCATCTTGCGTTCTACTGATTCCACTGGCAAGACTACACATGAGAAAACTGCAATGGTACCTAAAAAGTCTATGGTCTCAACACAGCCACAACTTAGAAGCAATTATCCCACTCATCCCATGTCTAAAAAGGGAATTTTTGTGGTGGGCCCAAGCAAGCCAGTCAAACAAAGGTATGCTTTTCAACAAACCTCAAACAAGCCAAACCATTACAATGGACGCCTCAGACCATGGATGGGGGCCGCACATGAAGGGCAGATGCATTCAATGGCAATGGACCCCCCAGGAAGTACATCTTCACATCAATCAAAAAGAGATGTTAGCAGTAATTCATGCAATCGAGGCCTTCGGAAAATATCTTCAACAAGGCCATCTGCTAATAAAGACAGACAACACCACTGTTATGTGGTACATAGACAAGCAGGGAGGTACTCATTCTTACCCCCTTTGTAGACTAACAATGACTCTTTGGGAAAAGTCCCTGAAACTGAACATACAGCTGCAATCCCAGTTTGTTCCGGGCAGGGACAATGTTCTGGTGGACAGTCTAAGCAGAAACATACTGGACCCGCACGAATGGATGTTGCATCCAGACATTTTGCTCAAATAACTCATGCATGGGGGAGGCCGGACATAGATCTCTTTGCCTCCCACCTCAATCATCATCTGAAAAAGTTCTGCTCGAGGACACCCCATCCACAAGCCTGGAGAATAGATACTCTCTCATTCAGCTGGAACTCTCTAACAATCTATGCATTCCCACCTCTACCATTAATGACCAAGGTGTTACTGAAGATCAAAGCAGAGCAACCGAAAGGCATCTTAATAGCTCCAGATTGGCCAAGACAGCACTGGTATCCATTACTAAGGAGCATAACTTGCACCAAACCGTGGCCCCTGCCTCAATGGCCTCTACTCTTGACTCAGCACAATTACAGGACGGTTCATCCCAACCTGCAAACTCTGCAGCTGACAGCCTGGAGGGTTCCATGATTTCTACCCTTATCTCTCTTCCAAAGAAGTTCAACAAATATTATTGGAAGCACGCAGACCTTCCACCAGAAAGACTTATTCACCCAAATGGAAGAGATTCAACATCTGGAATACCAACAAGGGACAGGATGCATCAGTAATGAGCATCCCACAGATACTGGAATACTTGGCAGAAATGCTGCATAATGGACTTTCCTATTCTTCCATAAAAATACACGCTTCAGCAATTTCAGCATCATACAACACTGATCCTCCTGTGTTTTCACATCCTTTACTAAGACAATTCCTAAGAGGGATAAAGAATATCAAGCCTCCCAGAAAACCACCAGTGCCTGCATGGGACCTCAACTTCGTGTTGGAAAAATTAACTCTTCCTCCTTTTGAACCAGCAGCATCTTCGGAATTGCAATTTCTTTCCTGGAAAACAGTTTTCCTGTTGGCAATTACCTCAGCAAGAAGAGTTTCGGAGATACAGGCCCTCATGGCAGTACCTCCATTTCTCATTTTTCATCAGAACAGGGTTTCTTTAAGAACCAATCCTTCTTTTATGCCAAAAGTGATATCCAGGGTGTCTCTAAATCAAGCAATTTACCTACCCACCTTCTTCCCAATCCTCAAAATAAAGGGAAAAGCTGCTGCACACTTTGGACATACACAGACAACTACGCTACTACTTGGACAGAACAAAGGCCAACAGAAAGTCTGACCAACTATTTGTGGCATACGCTCCTGGAGTGCAAGGAAAGGCAATTTCCAAACAAACAGTTTCAAAATGGATTGGACATTGCATCAGATTCTGTTATTCTTTCCATGGAAAGGGTGTGCCAGCCAATATCAGGCCACACTCCACCAGAGCTACAGCCACCTCCACAGCCTTCTAAGAGGGGTGGCTACAAAGGACATTCTAGAAGCTGCTACATGGAGCTCCGTGCATACATTTTCCAAGCACTACCACCTGCCTTTATTTTCCAGATCCCGAGCAGGGTTGCTTCGGCAGTCCTGCAGGGCATTTTAGCTACACCATCCTTATCTTAGAGCCTACCACCCCCAGCTTGGCTATGGTATTCAACCCATATGTAAGGACTGCAGTTGCATTCTTGAAGGACATAGTACAGTTTTGTACCTACCATAAATGTAGATGTCCGATAGATATGCAACTGCAGTCAGGTTTTCCCTCCCTCCTACCCCTCTGTGTATTGGGTCCACTTCCCTCCTTTTATACATAGCTGGGGATATCTGTTATGGTGTATCTGTTTATTGCTATTGTGTTTGTCTGGAATTTTTTATCCAGTTCTAAATTTAGCCTTCCTTTGAGGGCACCTGGCATCTGGGGCAAGAAACACTGAGGAAGATGGTGTCGGCTGACGCTTTTATACCCCAGCCGCTCTGACGTCGGGGAGGAGGCGACATCAGCCGACGCCGGACCCAGACTTTGGAATCCGGCCGACCAAGGGCTGCCTGAGGCAGGACAACCCATATGTAAGGACTGCAGTTGCATATCTATCGCACATCTACATTTATGGTAGGTACAAAACTGTACTTTCTCCACTTTATAAGGAAGAATTTGCTTTAGTGGGCTAAACAAGTTGTATCCAATGTGAGAGTTTCCTTTACCCATCCAAGCCCATGTTAGAGCATTGCTGCAGAAGGTTCAGCCTTGGATGCATTGGGAGTAAGCTCCTCAAGCAAAGCCCAAGGAGTTCGGGAGCACAGCATAGAAACAAACACAGCAGCCTAAGAGGTGATGGCTCTTAATACCTTGAAAGATCCAAACCAGCTTTAGACTTCAGGCATGTTGCAGGTTGTAACAGACAGCACCACTGTTATATAGATAAACACTTTGCCGACTGGCCATGATACCCTAAGATTTAGAGATTCGGTACAGTCTGTTCCCCCAGGCTAGGTAAATTCCGTCAGAGCAGAATATAGTGTCAACCTGTGCAGATCCAGGACAGTCCCTCACAAGTCGATGTTACACTGAGAGGTTTTCCTGTAAGTAGTCCACCAGTGGGGAATCCCTCAGATAGCCTTTTTTTGTCTATAAACTCAACAAATAACTAAAATGGTTCTCTTTTGGGACACCTTGCAAAGAGGCCTAAAAAACAGAAGCTTTTAATTCTCTGAACAGAGATGCTTCTGTATGCCTTTCCTCTCATTCCCAGTGTTCTTCATAAGATGAAAAAGGTCCTTTCAAATATGCTGTTGGTGACTCCCTTTTTGACCCAGACAATATTGGTTTTCTGTTCTAGTGCAGGTAGCTAATGGCAATCACTTGAAATTTACCAGAAAGTGTTGACCTTCTTATTCAGGACAAGGAACATATGATTAATTCAATCTTCAAACCCTAAATCTGTTTGGAGGATAGTTTTTTTTTTTTTCTTTTATTCCATCCAAGTACCTTTGTTTTGTAGATATACTGCAGGTATTTAAGGAGGCAAGAAAACCTGCAACTCAGAGCCCTTATTTTTCTAGATGGAAGATATTTTTTTATTTGATGACAAAACAAAGGGCATGCCCATTGCAAGCAGGTGGCAACCCCTAGTTCTTCATTGCCAATATGAATTGCTTAATTATGGCTTAGAATGCACTTTCATCGAGGTACATCTTTAACTCATTCTGCCTGTTTGCTACTGGATTCTCCCTGAACTGTGTTTTCAGGTTAAACAATTTCTTAAGAGAATTCTTCATATTAGGCCACCAAAGAAAGGTTATTCCTCGATGAGATCTAAATTTAAATTTCTAAGAAAAGCTAACCCATACTCCATTTGAACTAACAGCCAGCTGTTTACAATTCATAACCCGAAGACTTTTTTTTTTTGGTAGCTTTAACATTTGCTAGAAGAATATCTGAGTTACCGGACCTTTCTTGTTCTTTCACAAGGACTCTCTCCTTGAGTCTCTCAGACTCAACTGTTCCATTATACCAAAAGTAGTCTTAGAATTTACACTAATCATATACTTTTACCCCACCATCAAAGTAAAGAGGGGGGGGTTCTTCACTGCTTGGATGTTGATAGGCAACTCAGATTTTATTTGGATTGAACTAAAGACTTTTTTTTCTTTCAATGTCCAGACCAATAATATTGTTACACCATCATGCCTCCATCTTACTGTCCCTCTCCATCCTAACCTTTTAAAGACTAAAACCTCCTGTCTTGACATACTGTAATCATCCCCCTTCATGAGACCTAGCATGCTTTGTCTTAAATTCCTTTATTCACTTGTCTAGTTTCTTTAATCAACCGTCCAGTGTATTCCATATTTACACTGGACACCATTATAAAAAAATGGAATGCTGCCACATGCCCACATTGTCATACTTGTTTCTCAATACTCTTTAGTCAGTAGCCTCACCAGACATTTAAGCCAGCCCTTGTCATCCTTCGCTCAGCCACTTCCAGGGATTTCATCTCAAATCCTTACCCCCATTGCCCATTCTATGCAAGCATCACCAGTTCATGATCAGATCTAGTCCTTTCAGTACTATCATTTCACCCTCTTCCAACCAGAGATAGTCATGATACAGTTTGTCTCTTCAGATGTCATTATAGACACGAGATGCAAAATTTGTTGTCCCACTGTCAGTCACCACAATGCCATTGTAAAGTGCCCATGCAGATATTACCTGATGCTCTTTATACAGATCACTGTTGCAGTAAAACTGTTAGGGCTTCTGATGCAAAAGGCCTGACGCCCAGCTCAGTTTCAGAGCTTGGCACATTACCACCTTCAAGTTGGACAGATGTCAGCCCCTTAGGGATATCTGTTTTCCCCTGCATAGAGCTGGTAACCACCTGTGCCATCTTTAGATCGCGTATCACATGATCCATTGGTATAGCTTCTGTACTCTAGTATCATTCAATCTGTTACAAAGCTCAGAACAGGTAAATACCCTGTTGGAGAATTTTTCTTGTGTTCTTATTAATGCTTCAATACATTTTATACACACACACACACATATATATATATATATATATGTGTGTGTGTGTGTGTGTGTGTGTGTGTGTATCTAGGTTTATTATTGTAATTCCAAGTCCGCTTCAGTCAACCGTTCAGAATGTCGACCCAAAATTCTGAATTTGGAGTTTCGAAGAGCAACTAAGTCAAAAATTAATACATCAACATCCATAGTTCGGTCTACTCGACCTAGCAGGAGGTGAGTCACTCACCCCCTGCTATGCACATTAATGTACTGTTACACTCTACAGTCAATGCTACGTTAATTCTACTATTTTGCATGTGAGGGGATTGTACCCCCTACACCCCCTGCATATTAAATATACCAGAGATTGCACTACAGTGAGGAAATGGGCTAATTCCCTGTTCCTCACTGAACCGCAATCTCCTTGCACAATGTCAAACCCAAATACTTGAATTACTCTACTCATTCGCTGTAGTGTAGTCTATACATTTTGGTTTGATATTCTGCCAACTTAAAAACTGCCATTCGACCACATGCCTGTCGGCCGATGCAGTTTCCAGGTTGTCAATGCAAACTGTGTGTGTATAGATATATATAGATATATATATATAGAGAGAGAGAGAGAGAGAAAGGGAGAGATTAATATATATATATATGTATATATGTGTGCATATGTATGTGTATATATATATATATATATATATATATATATATATATATAAAAAATGCATGTGTATTTGTAATGTACATAATTGCATGTGTGTGTCAGACCAATGATTCTATGCAGTGAAGGTATCTCCATTATTAAGGAATGTAGGGGTGCATGTAGAAGTTAAATTCTGTAGGTTTCTGCAGCTGTTGTGTATTCTACCTTGGACTGGAACACATTGAAGTTTGTAGTGCTTGTCATGATGTCACACCAAAAACACGTAGTTTTGAAGGGACTGCTCCATTCGCCTGTTTTAAAAGGAAGATGCTGGCTTGAGGCCTTGACCTGTACAGCTATGGCAGCTTCTAGTTCCCTCCTACCCTAGACATCTCCCATCTGGAGATGTGACTAAGGCATTCAAAGTCCTTGCTCAGCTTGAAGGTGCAGATGTTTTCCATAGGTAAAATGGAGCACTACGCAAAGGATTCTATGGCATCCTGTACTACCATGATGCCCTACAACCACCCCCTGTTGCCCCCTGTCTTGACCTCCCCACACCACTTGGACTAATTGCTTCCTTTTTACATACAGTTTGTCTTACTCTTCAGCTTTTCCTTCATGCTTTCAACAGACCCTAACTGACAGAGATTCCACTTTAATAACTGTGATGGAAATAATCAAATTAAGCCAGTTAGCCACTGGGTTCTAGATACCTTCAGTTGTATTTTAGGGGTTTTTTCCAACCTTTTGTTACAGTGATGGCCTGAACAAAAGTATAACAAAGGAATGAAATTCAGTTTTATTAACTTATTTTCAATGAAGAAAATAAGGCATGTCGGAGGGTGATAAAATAGTTACCAATAAATTGAGAAGACAAATGTTTGCAGACATCTGGAAATAATGCTAGTCATCATTCTCCCCAAAAGATAGTCACCTTTTGTGTACCCCTCTGGTGTTATATTTGGATAAAAAGGAAAGAACAAATAGCCTCAATCTTATTTCAATTGTTGCTGTCATACATATACAAGGAGTGCCTACTCATCCTAATCCCAGAAGAAAGCCCTCTTCTGCATTCCTCTCTGATGTTAAACTAGCATCAAAGTGAAAGAACAAATGGCCATGGGAATATATTTCAATCTGGTCCCATTAGATGTACATATAGAATATGCCTCCTTATCTCTACCCCTTAAGATGGTCACTTGTATAGGCAACTGATGTTTGATTGTGAGGAAAGTGGAAACATAATGATCACAATAATGTATTCCAACTTCTTGCTTCTAGACCATACAGTGTCCATAGGCAGGCTGTAGTGATATTGGCTCACCTCTGAGGTTTAATTTTGAAGAACATTAAAGAATGACCACATTGTTCACAGGCTCTGCACAAGTTATAGTGACTTGTACTTACCTCTGAAGTTTGCTTGTGAGGAAAGTTAAAGCAATAATGAGCACACGTGCCATTACTCAGGTAGCCTGAGTGTAGCTTATGCTCATGCTGGCATGTTGGCAACTGATGGTGTTTGTTGTAGCCCTAATGTTGCCCCAGTGATGATGTGATCACTTGAATTACTACAGGGGCTGCTTTTGGACTCCATATGTAGTAGCAAGAGCTGCAGTCATAGGCTTGGGTGGCCATAACCAACATCCTTCCATACACTGGCTCCCAGCAATGTGCAAAGCTGTCATTTTGTTGGGAGACGGAGCCAAGCCAGCTAAGGTCACTTAAGTGCTTCCCAAAGATGGGCACATTCATACTCTCCTGCCTACTCACTAGTGTAATCTTGGATCCTGGCAGTTTTGGTTTTGAATTATGCAGCCTTTATTAAGTCAAGTCATCAGGGGACTTCTGAAATGGAAAAAAATATATAAAATTACTTGACAATGCCTGTGAAATAAATAAGATTTTACATAAATTTATATGGCTATAAATTATATTTATAAATTATGTATATTATAAATTATATAAAATAATGTAATTAAAATGCTGCTTTAGTGTCTAGGTAAAACATCTGTAAACCTCCATGAGTAGGATGTAAACAGGATTATCTTTTTGTCTGTTCCAGCTGTACATGCCCTGTGCTGGCACACAAATTGACTTCACTTGCTGCAGTCCAGAAAGTGCTGAACTCCGGAGTCTGTCACCTTTCCACTTTCCACACAGTTTGGATCTGCAACTTGACTAATGTCATAGAAAGGTTATCACATTTGATGTCTATGGTAGGAAGGTAGCAAAGAAGCATTTAAGTGTCCTTGTATCCGCTAAATAATATATGACCCATAACCACACTGGGCCAAATTCAGGAAGCCTCCGTGTAAGAGTTATAACTCTTACACGGAGGCTGCAGTTAAACGGTGTGATGTCAGCATGTCATGCATATGCATGAGGTGCATGAGGCATGCTGAATCACACTGTAACTCTTACACGGTCCGTGTAAGACAGTAGGGGGCGTGTCCGTAGGCTAAGCCCTGCAAGTGGACACGCCCCCGGAAGTCTAGAATGGCAGAAAGTAAACAGCCACGAGAGGCCATGGAAATGTGAATAAACACACTACACAACACATGCCCCCACAGACCAGCAATGTAAAAGTGAACAGATGTTATAAAATGAAAACTGTTTTATTTTTTTAAACCCCATAAATGTTTGCTACTGTAAGCTGCAATGTGCTGGTGTGCTACTAGCGCAACTGCAGTTAGCAATCAGTGGAAAAGGATATAAGAACTAAATATGCAAAGTAAGCCAAGAAGTAATAGCATAGTGGTAGAGTTGTCGGCTTAAGAGCAGGCAGGCAAGGTTCGAGCCCACACAACAACCCTTTTTTTTTTTTGTAAATAAGCACTAAAAATGCCCCTGACAGTATTGTACAAATGTAAAAGTATTTCCTTTTGTAAAATGGAATGAAATGGAGCATATATTTTCAAGTAATACAATAATAAAAATATTTAGAAATGTACTGATAGCTAAGCTGCTGTGAGACAGAGTGCCCGTAGCTAAGTAGTGTTTCAAAGGCTGCAAATTGCTTGCCCGTAGCTAAGCACTGGTTTAACAGGCTCAAACTGTGTGCAACTAGCTGTGCTTAGCTTAACATGCGTGTTACTAGCCAATTAAGGTTTAACCCAGTGCACACCGTTTGCATGGAGGTGCGCGCCGCGCCCACAAGCTAACCACCGGTGCGCATGCGTGAGCTCCGCGCAAACGAGCGCAGACCTGGTTTTAAGTGCTTAAAAGTGCTTTTGGCATGTTTGATTGACAGGTCCTGAACTCATTTCTAGACACTCATGAAAATTAAAAATCAGTGGTCAGATTCGAACCCAGGATACCATGCACTAGAGTCAAGGTAATAAACCACTAAGCCATGACAGCAGTACTTAGAAATGCAGAAATAGCATATATATAGGATATAATCCAAAATGGAGCATGATAAAGCAGTTTCTGTGAAGTAGATACAATTCCAAAACGGCCAATCATAGAAATGTGCGGGAAAATCGGCATATATAAGCCCCATAGGCGGGAATACACAGCATAAACGATTGTAGAATAGACCTGCAGGCAGAATGAATGGAGTAGGGGAGGGACGTTGCTTTCGAGCACAGCGGTGGGGCGTTGAGGAGTCCAGATACATGGTCTGGCTCCTAGTTCACCATCATGAGGCCCAACTCATGCAGGGCCAGGTCTCATGGGGAGCATACAGGGCGGAGGCATGGGACCAGTTGGCTCATGATCTCACTAGTGCTACTGGGATTCCACGTACTGGTGAGCAGGTCCGTCACCGCCATGCGGACCTGAAGCGACGTAAAGAAGACCAGTTGACCCAATGGATCCAGGAGGCCCGGGATATGCCCAACGCCCCACTACTGAATAAGTTGCATTTTACTTATGTATGTAAGAAATTCAACTAGCTGATACCATGGAGATGTGTATTCCAATATTACTTGTTTTGTATTACAGCTGCAGGTGTCCGCTCTGCGAATCGCAGGGCACATGACCGCAGGCTGGTGCGGCTGCGCCACCATGCAGGTTAGTAACCCCACCTAGTACTTGTAAATAAATATTATAGTGTAGCACGTAGCAGAACACTGCAGTGTATTGATTAAAAGTAATAGAATGTGCAAGCAACAAGTGAAAGTCTGCAGGTATGGCTGCAACAAGTTCATCAGTATGCAAGTGAAACTGGAAATATAATTGATAGAAATAAATAGTTCTGTAATACAGATATCCCACCATTAATTAAATGTAGTATAACCTGCAGTAGTCTCAAGAGTACAGCTTCAGAAGCTGAGTTAATCACATGTGAGATATATCCCCTGTTGAAATGCTGAATCATGACAGAAGTGAGGCTGTTGGAAAGTGTTTGAATCACCACAGGTCTAATATGTGAAAAAAGCCTAGAAGTACCAACCTGAACTGTGAAATAGCAGGATGTGTGAGAGTGACAGAAAGGGTCATGTATCAATAAATAAAGTAGTAATAACCCCTGAATATATAAGCTTCAGTGTGGTTCTACAGAACTAAATGCATGTGGGAATTACAAATTAACATCCCAAACTGATTGCAGTGTGTCTGAATCTTGAATGTTTAAGCCAAAATCTGTATATGGTGATGACAGTCAACAATTTTCAGATAGAATGAATGATTGTCTGACATACTAAACATCCATAGTTGTCCCCTGCCCTGTCATCAAAGTGTAGCAGGATGATGTATCTGATCAAAGTCAAAATAACTAGGATAGTGATGTATCTGTAACAGGTCTAGCATGACAGTCAATTAAAAATCAATTTTAAACTATCACCCACAAGTTAATTGTGTTTCTATTACAAATGTATATTAATGTATAATTTATGAATGTGTCATCATTTTCTTTCTCCACCCACCCTATAATTGCAAATTAAAAAACTCACTAAATATTGGTATGTGAACATTTCATTAACCATGGACATTTGTCCTGTTGTTTCAAAAATGTATGCATGTCCATTGTTGCATGTGCCCTGTTCATACCTGCAAACCTGATGGCCTGTTGCCATTAATCAACCCTGCATGTTGTTTGATTGTGTATTTCTGTTCAAATAATGCATGTGATATTGATATGCTTTTTGTTCAATGGTGTTAATATCTGGGTGTTTGTTTAATGGGAATACCAATGCATGCTGTTACAACTAATTTGAATGGAATAATATGATACTAACCCAAACTAATATAACATACTCACAAACCTAGAACGCTTGGGAAGGCGGGTCCCAGCGGACCCACCTCTCCCACCTCATCTGGCGACTGCACCTGGCACTAGTGCCCAGGCCGGAACCTCCTCCGGTGGCCCTGTGCCACCTTCGGGTGGAAGCGCTGCAGGGGATGGGGCCTGTCCCCCCTCTGCAAGCGTGGCCGGAGGAGCCCGTCCACTCACCCTCCAAGGTGTCCGGTCTGTGGTGCGAAGGGAGATCCAAGACTTTGTTCTTGGGCCCCTATGCCAGCTTGAGGCCCGGGTGGCACAGCTTATGGGCATGCCAGTTGTCACGCCTGCACAGCCCCGTCCTGAGCTGTGAAGGAACAGTGGCAAATGCCTATGGGTGGGGATATCAGTTCCACTGTTGCCATCTGTGGGCTCATGTGCCCTGGATATCCCAACCTCCATCCCCGTCAATTGTGTAACCCCCCCACGTGTCATACACCGCCCCTGTATGCGTCTTGTCTGTTAATCTACCCAACCTACCTCCCCAGCTATACCGACTACCTTCACCTGACATACCACTCTCACCTGAAAAAAAAAAAAAAAGGGCACTCTGTACCCACAAAAAAATTACGCCCCATACATAGCTGTCCATGTTGCTGGACATTGAAACTGTTAATTACAATTGGCTGTACAGCAGGTATTAATGTTGTCCTGACACCTCTCTCAGGGGTGGAAGGTTTCAAATGTCACACCAAATTACATACAAATGCACAGCTGTTGCTGAGAAAGACATGGGCAGCTATGGGCCTCACCTACATCCTTCCTGCAAATCCCAAGCTTGTTTCCCTACTGTCTTACCCTCTTTGTGACCCCTTTTTCACCACTTTCCTGTCACCCCTTTTTCTTTTCTTTCAAAGGAAATAAGTGCTGGTGTAAGCCTTGTGTCTTGAGCTCACCGCTAGTGCGCATGCGTGAGCTCCGCGCAAACGAGTGCAGACCTGGTTTTAAGTGCTTAAAAGTGCCTTTGGCACTTTTGATTGACAGGTCCTGTACTCATTTCGAAAGAAAAATAAATTCCCACTGCCAGTCTCGAACCCAGGACCTTGGTAACACTAGTCCGTATGACCTACCACTAAGTCATGACTCTCATACAAGAACATAGTGCTAAAATAAATATAACATGTAATAGTAGGAAGCAATATAAAGGCAATATAGGATGTGTAGTACCCAAAGCATGTCAGGTAGATTTTTAATGCCCAAATTACTGGATTCCCATACTAGTTTAGTGTTAACAGAAACGGCCCTGCTAATTGTTAGCTTGTACATAATAATGTAAGGTAATGTACATATATGAAAGTATTATATGTACACACACATATATATATATATATATATATATATATTAATACATATGAAATATAGTGGTAGGTGTCAGTATTCATACACACTCACTACAGGAAACAGTGAAGATAAATGCAGCAACCAGAATCTACAACACAGCCTGACTCCTGTGAGACTTACTAACCCTTTTAACTGCATAAAGGTGCCTTCAGCACTTTGATTGACAGGCCCTGTCCTCATTTCGAAAGAAAAATAAATCCCCACTGCCAGTCTCTAACCCAGGAGCTTGGTAACACTAGTCCGTATGACCTGCCACTAAGCCATGACTCTCATACAAGAACATAGTGCTAAAATAAATATAACATGTAATAGTAGGAAGCAATATAAAGGCAATATAGGATGTGTACTACCCAAAGCATGTCAGGTAGATTTTTAATGCCCGAATTACTGGATTCCCATACTAGTTTAGTGTTAACAGAAACATCCCTGCTAATTGTTAGCTTGTACATAATAATGTAAGGTAATGTACATATATGAAAGCATTATATGTACACACACACACACACACACATATATATATATATATATATATATATATATATATATATATATAAATACGTATGAAATATAGTGGTAGGTGTCAGTATTCATACACACTCACTACAGGAAACAGTGAAGATAAATGCAGCAACCAGAATCTACAACACAGCCTGACTCCTGTGAGACTTACTAACCCTTTTAACTGCGTAAAGGTGCCTTCAGCACTTTGACTGACAGGTCATGTACTCATTTCGAAAGAAAAATAAATTCCCACTGCCAGTCTCAAACCCAGGACCTTGGTAACACTAGTCCGTATGACCTACCACTAAGCCATGACTCTCATACAAGAACATAGTGCTAAAGTAAATATAACATGTAATAGTAGGAAGCAATATAAAGGCAATATAGGATGTGTACTACCCAAAGCATGTCAGGTAGATTTTTAATGCCCAAATTACTGGATTCCCATACTAGTTTAGTGTTAACAGAAACAGCCCTGCTAATTGTTAGCTTGTACATAATAATGTAAGGTAATGTACATATATGAAAGTATGTATATGTACACATACATACATATATATATATATATATATATATATATATATATATATATATATATATTAATACATATGAAATATAGTGGTAGGTATCAGTATTCATACACACTCACTACAGGAAACAGTGAAGATAAATGCAACAACCAGAATCTGCAACACAGCCCGACTCCTGTGAGACTTACTAACCCTTTTAACTGCTTAAAGGTGCCTTCAGCACTTTGATTGATAGGCCCTGCACTCAATTTGAAAGCAAAATAAAAGCATTCTATGAGGCCCTACCACAAGACCATTGTAACACTAGTCTGTATGACCTACCACTAAGCCATGACTCTCATACAGGAATATAGTGCTAAAATAAGTAGAACATGTAATAGTAGGAATGAAGATAAAGGCAATATAGGATCTGTACTACCCAAAGCATGTCAGGTAGACTTTTACTGTCCTAATTACTGGATTCCCATACTAGTTTAGTGTTAACAGAAACAGCCCTGCTAATTGTTAGCTTGTACTTAATAATGTCAGCTAATGTACATATATGAAAGTATGTATATTTACACACACATATATATATATATATATATATATATATATATATATATATATATATATTAATACATATGAAATATAGTTGTAGATGTCAGTATGCATACACACTCACTACAGGGAACAGGTGAGAGAAATGCAGCAACCTGAATTTACAACACAGCATGAATCATGAGAGACTTACTAACCTTCACACTCACAGAACACTGTCGACAGCATAGCAGCATGGTCCACGCCCTTACAATCTGAAAGGGCAATGCCTATCTCACATACCCTTTTATAGCACTGTCCTGAAATCACAGTGAGACATGCAATCAGTACACAACTGGCTGCATGCAATTAGCAAATGCTGCCTTACAATTGGTGCAGAGGCCATCACATGGACCTATGCAGATACCTACAAAAGCATCCAGTACTAACACTCCACACATGCAATACATTCATTGCACCAAACCGACGGAGAAAGAGAGAGAGAGAGAAAAAAAGAAAGAAAGTAATAAAGGCAGTGAAAAAAAAAAAACTGCATCATCACAGCAGCAAACAGCAAGTAGCACCAGTGACACAGCAACAGCTGACACAAACACAGGTAATGCAAAGTAGCAGGTTAATACTGTGTTTACTGTGAAACCTCCAAATGTATCATCGTTCACTATCTATAGGTATGTCCATGAGATAGGTTGTGTGTACATAGTCCTGATATATATATACATATGTAATATTGCTGTACATGTCTTCCATACTTAAAATTTCCATAGCTTAGAACACAAGGCCAGTTATGCATATGATGCAGTAGTTCCCAGGGTCAGTAGAGGTTCCTCCTCATTGGTGTGGGACCACTGTGTATGTATGGCACTGTTCAGGTACATATCCTGTAGTATGGCCAGGGTTTAATATCAGTCTGTAATGTGGTGCTATGTCCTCTAGGGGTGAACGTATCACACATCCAGGGATACCATTTTGTAACAGTGATGCTGTGTGTTCTGCAATGTTGAGGGTGGCCCTCACCTGGACATGTGAGATGATAGGGAGGTTACATTCATCTGTGATAACTAATTCCATTTGTGTAGGAGAATGGGGGGGGGGATACCTGCACCTAAACTGTCTGCAACAATGTTGCCAATATCTGTGCATTTGGTGAATGTGAAGCATCTTACCACTGCTGACCACAGATGCCTTGCCTTCATGTGAATCTGCTCTGTGCTGCAGTAGCCTCCTGCTATTGTTATACAATGTGCCTGTATCTGTAGTTCACTGGACAGGATAAATACGTGGTGTGCATACGGTCTGGGTTAGATATGTGTGTGCACATTACATGCACTATGTGGGATGTCTGTGGTAAGCTTTTGCAAAGTGTGTTGTGGCTTCCACTGGCCCAGTGGGCTGCATGGATAGCATCACAGTCCTAACTAGTGAATAACTGTGTAATTACATACATACATAGCAAGGTAGTGTACTGTGCTTGTGGTGTTGTTGGGATATGTATATCCAGGCTGAGCAATGTGTCCACATCACAGTGTTGGATGGCAACACACATACAGTATGTTGGGATGAACATCCAGAGTGTTTCAGAAGTCTTGCCTGTGCAGAAATATCTGGCCATTACCTGTGCATCCCCAACAACACACACACATGCAACATATGGCAGAAGTAGTATAGCAGTACACATAGGTTCATAGGTTCATACTAGGCTATTTGCCCTAGGGCATTGATAAGCCTAGCAGAATGTGTTTGTCTTTTGCCACCCAATTAAAATTTATGTTGCTATGCCCTTTTCCGAGGTTAGTATACTGTGCCTCTGTCTAACAGTGACATAGAAGTGATACCCAGGGTACAACTATGATCTCCATCCACTCATCCAGATTCCTATGGAAGAGAGTCAATGAGGGACTCTGCCTAACCTGTACTGTGAGTTCATTACAGAGTGAAGGGAGCCTCTGGGTTATGAATCTGTCCCTCCAGCATGTCCTATTTATTTCAGTGCTAAGGTGCAGGTCTCTTGAGCATGTGGCTGTATGGAATTTTGATTTCCTGAGGTGCAGCATGTCCATTACCTCTGGGTTGGACATGGCTGTATATGGCAGGCACAGACTGCCTCTGAACAGGCAGTATGCCACTGAGTCCAGCTGGAATTTCTTTAACTGGGCAGCATATGGCATCTGTTTGAGCCCTTTGATCCTCTTGATGAGGTACTGTTGGGGGTTTTCCAGTTGCTGTGGGTGTCTGGTTAGGTACATCCCAAAAGGGGCATTGTACTCAATTATAGGCCTGATGATGGATTAGTAAAGAGGCACGATGACCTCCCCTGATGTACATGTGAATCCCTTCATGATTAGCTGGGCTATACAACATGTTTTTCAATCCACTTTGGCCACATGGTTGTCAAATGACAGATTGCTATCAAGTTTGTTCCCCAGGTCCCCAAGTACGTCTTCTTTACTTAATGGCTTAACACCTATGTGGTACTGTGCCACCAATGTGGAGGTGTGGGTATCTTTGATGAATATTGATACTCCCCTCCTTTTGTTGTTTGGTCCAAGTGTTGGGGCCGACAAGAATGGTAACAGGTATAACTTGGTAGTGCTGGTGTGCTCTTGGGAAACCTGAAACAGGTTTCTGTTACTGCACAGATATCGATGTCCATAATGCTAAGTAGAGTTTTGAGTGCGTGTATCTTGAGGTTTAGACTTCTGGTGTTGAGTAGCATTACTCTTAGTTCCTCATCCTTTGTGATACGTATGGATGTGGGTTTGCCTTATGAGCCTAGCCTAATAAAGGCACTATGGGTGTAGCAAGAGCCTTTGCCAAAATCCAAAAGCCCAGGGGTGACAGGTGCAAGCTGTCCCTAGCAAAGCATTGTGGCTTGTACAGCATATCATTCCAAGCTGACAGGCATTGGATCACCTTTGAATGACACCAGTACTTCAGTCAATTGTTGAAAGTGATCATCTTGCCTTGATATTGTGGCATCATTCTTGGTGAGGGTAAGATGCTACTCAAGGTCAGGATCATACTGTCTTGGGCTACATGCTCAGAGAGCTCCTTTCTGTCTCTTTTCATGTAGTCCAGGGAGGTATGTGTCAGGTCATTCACACCAGCATGGACAATGAGTGAGTCATATTTGTACTTGCCTTGGAGTTGCTTGTGTTATGTGGCGGGTCGTAGTGCCCGACAGGCTGCACACTGTGACCCTGTCCTCGTTCAGCCTGGTGAATGTGATGTGAATGTGCCTGATGATAGTCACCTATTACAAGTGTATGAGGTGTGTTGTTTACTGTTAAGGGCTGTGAGTGTTCAGCACATTGGCTTTGTGAGATATGTGTTGCACGTGTTTGGTTTTGGGGTAGCGGTTGCTTGGGTGTCTGCTTTGGAGGTCTCTGCTGCTTAGGCAGATATTTATTTTGAGCCTCCGAGTATGTTTTTGTGTGATTATGTGTTTGTTTTGCTGTCGTGGTAGGTCTATGTGAGACTGGAATTGTAGTGAGTGTGGTTTCCTTCTCCACCTGACTGGTTATGGCAGTATTGAGTAGAGAGAGCCTAGCCTCCAGTTTGGTATATGGTTGCATCACTCACATGTGTTTGAATTTGTTGTTAGGAGGAGGGGGTAGTCTGTGTACATGAGGCTGTTATAACATTGTCTCTGGATTACCACACTCACCAGCTGGACTGGAGGAGATTGACAACTGACCTTTGGACATGCTAGAATACCATTGTGAATTCCATAATAATTGAAAACAAGGTCCAGTGGGGAGTGAGGGTGTACTGATATTAATTTCGACTGCTGACTGATATAATAGCTTCAGTGAGCAAGTGCCAGGTAACTTAAGTGCAATGTGTTACAATTAAGTAAATGCAAAAACGACAAGCAGTTACTTTCTGTCAAGTGTAACAAGGAAATAAGTACAGTAAGCGATGCAGATATCAGTAGTGATTCACAGAAGTGCTGAGAAGCTGTGTATTATGTGGAATTAGCGTACCAGTGAAATAACAAGCTAACAAATAAGCATATAAACAAAGCTAGATTCAGGAGGCTTGGATGTAGTGTATGCTACAGCAAACAAGGTGTACCAATGTCAGTAAGATACAGTTCAAATATGCAGGCACTATAAACCTTAAACCAGAAGTTCCCAGCTATTAATGGCAGAGTACAGCCTATTCTCACACAAGAGTGCAGATCACAAACCTTGTTAATGTTAAATAACTGGCCTGAAGCCCAACTGCTTATACCAGAACGAATACACTTGGACACTGGGCTCTCAATCAGCAGTTCCCAACTTAGAAGGATGACAGCTACCTGTTCTGCCACCACAGTGCTTGCCACAAACCTTCCTAATGTAAAACAACTGGTCTGAAGGCCAAGTGCTTAATCCAAAAGACGTAGAATGATAGCTACATTAATTAAGTTACAATCAAGCAGTAATAACTACAATTTAATACTTTATGTATAGAATGTGTACCATATATTGCTGACATACTCTGCTGATATCCTGTTTGTGTACTTTTCCAGGGAGATATGGGTCCAAAAAGGAACCCTGCCTACTCTGCTGCAGAGGACGAAGTGATCCACCAGAGCCTGGTGCGTGACTATGACATCCTGTTTTCACGCACCACCCAGAATCAGCAGGAGAGGTCTGCACTGTGGCAAAACCTTGTCAGCAGGATAAATGATGTTGGCATGCATGATAGGACATATGAGCAGGTGAGACATCACTGCAGTGATTTGATTAGAAATGTCCGCCAGCGTGCTGCAGATATCCGCAGGCAACAGGTTGCCACAGGTGGGGGGGTGGCCACACATCCCCCCCCTTACCAGACAGGAGGGGCTACTGCTAAGTGTCGTGGATCCAGCCCCAGAACAACAACAGTATCAGACCTGCATCATGATGGAGGTTGGATCCACACAGCAGCAAGACACTGAGCGTGCAGGTAAGATGCCATATGTACATATGACTGTTCTGTACACTGTTACTTCATGCATGCATAAGGTGTGCACGTGGTATGTATCTGTCATCATGATATGTAATTGTGCATGTGTGATACTGACATTATGAGCAGCTGATGTGTATAAGGGAGCTGGTGTACTACTGTACTGTATCATATGCAAAACAAATGACACACTTGTGCCCACTGACATTACTTTCTTCATATTTCCAGGTCCCTCCCATCTAGCAACGAGGCAGGCCATACATGCTGGTGAGTGTGTTTATCATTACCTGAAAAACAATTTATAATACTAGTAAGAGTAGTGTAACTCTGTAGTATACATGCTGGTGAGTGTGTTTAATAATACCTGCAATACTCAAGTTAGTACTAGTAAGAGTAGTGTAACTCAGTACTGATGTGTGTGTGTACTGTGGGGTGTGCATGTGTGCAAGTGTGCCTGTGCCCATGTGTGCATGTGTGTCCATGAGTGCATGTGTCCATCTCTGAATGTGTGCATTTGTATTGAAGTGCATCACCGTAAAATATGTGTTGAGACTGTAACCTGTGTTCCCTGTTTTCCTCCCGTAGGTTCTGGTACTGCTCTGGTGACCTGCAGTAGGAACCTGAATCTTGTGCCCAGGTACTGATGATGATGAAATGTCTATAATGGTGCAGGAAGGTGTGTCTGGGTCCGCCATTGGTCAGCCAATTGACAGTACACAGCTGTCAACCCCTTCAATGCGCACAGTCATCCTGCCGTTACATCCTTTGTCACCATTGTCCCTAGGCGATGGACAGTATGCATTGGGCATAGATCAGGGTAATGTGGTACCTGTGGTACATGCATCCCCACAAAGCAGCCATGAGCAGGGTCCTCCAATGGTACCACGCAGACAGTCGCCCATGGGTTCTCGTGGGGGCATCCATGGCTATACTGCCTCTGGCCGACGTGCCCAAGGAGGTATGTCAACCTCCACTATGTTTCAGACTGTTATGCAGGCACAGGCGCGTATGGAAAGGTACACCAGACAGGGTCTGAGGGAGCTGAGAGCATGTCGCACAGCCATGACAGATGGCATGCGTGACATTGCGAATGCTATTCGTAATTTCACAGATGTCGTTGACAGACGTTGTGGGGACATACAACAGCTGCTCCACAACCAGATGTCCATGGGCCAGGGCGATGGTGTGCGTTTGCGGCGTCGACGTGGCCGTATGCCGGCAACAGCACCAGCTGGCAGTCGCCGCGGATGACAACAGGCCCACTCATGCACCTCAAGTGCCAGCAGCAGCCCCAGCAATGCTGGGTCAGTGCTGTCATCAGGAAGCCCCAGGAGACCACATGCACATGGCTCTGGACAGTTCCAATAGGGAACTGTGTCCAGTCAACACACACCCGCTTCCGATGACAGTACCCAGTCTGGGTTAGTACCGGATATGGTCCGTAGCACCCCTGCCAGGCACAGGTACCGTGTCCGTGCCCACAGACACTGATCTGGATGACCTGACAGGTGCAGTCTGTGGCTGTCCACAAAACCCTGTACATAGCAGCCATTATGTGGGACTGTGTGCGTGCTTACACACATGCAGAAATTTAACACCTAGGGCAAACACATACACACACACACACACTGCACCAACACTGGTCCACCCTGTACTGCTGCCCCTCACAAACACACATACGCACACATGTCAATTGGTGTTACCAGTGGCTGGCTTGGGCATACCTAACCCACACCCTGTGCATATGATGACACTGTGCCACCTCCTGCATACTACAACATCAGTGCAGGAAAAGGTAAACACGTTGCTGATGCACAGGGTGACTACATAGATGTGTATAAGTAGTAATATGTTGGTAACTGTTCACTGTTCCACTATGATTGTGTGTATATCCCAGCATTCCTGCTGCAGTAACTGTATGAATGTCCTGAAATGTTATCTGCACCCATACTACTTACCAAAGTGTACCAGCTGCACACCATCACATGCTACCATTGACTATGGGAATGTGCATCATGTGCTGTATTGTAGATTCAGCTATATGTATCTGTTCTGTCACACATGCATTTACACACACCCTGCTATCTCCACACATGCACACGCTCACCTGCCATTTCCATTATTTATTACCCTACATGAGTAGCTGTCGACACGACAGGTACACATTTGAAAAGTGCACTATTTGGATTACTACCGATTTCCTCTTCTCTACCTGTACTCACAGGGTGCAGGCAACCTCATTAGTTTAAAAGTGTAATGTGCATCATGTACTGTGGTTCCCTGATTGCCACATCCAACATGTTTTCCATATGGAAATGCACACACAGAAACATCCCACATCCACACACTTGCCACATTCAGGTTTCAAAACACTATCTAGGTATATTCTGGTACATGTGCGTGTTACAGTAGCATGTAGCACTATACTGAGTACTGGCAGTTGTCTGTTGTCATGTTGTTTGTATAGGGTGCTGTCAACATCACTGTTTGTTAAGGGAAATGTGCACCCTGCAGTGCGTAGCCCCATTTGGCAAAAGACACATCCCACCCCCAGCATTGTGCACACACACTAACCCCACTCACACTAAAACACATACTTTCCATTTGCAAGATTCAAACCCCTACCTAACTGTGTTATGACACTAGAGTCAGACACATTAGCAGAGTGCGCTATTTGCATTAGTGGGAGAAATCCATTCTAATGCTGTACTTAGAGGGTGCTGACATCATCTGTGTTTAGGAAGTGGGATGTGCACCCTGTAGTGTGTTCTCTCAGTTGTCAAAAGGCACTTTTCCCTCACAGCATTATGCACACACATAAAGCCCACTCAAACTAACTCACATACATTCCCTTTGCAGGATTCAAACCCCTACCTAACTATGTTATGACACTGGAGAAAGACGCATTAGCAGAGCGCGCTATACGAATTACTGGAGAGCTTTAATTCAAGTAATATAGTTATAGAGTGCTGACATCATCAGTGTTTCAAAAGGGGAATCTGCATCCTGTAGTGTACTGTCACAGTTGCTAATAGGGGCATTTCCCACACACACATCGATGTGTTTGAGGTTTGCATATGTGGGGGATCCAGCACTCCAGTGTGATTAGTATATGGTTCGATTGCAACAATGAGGGATATACTTCAAGTGGTGAGCATTTTGTACTCATGTTTGTGATGATCAGGTCTAGTATATTTTTCCCTCTTGTGGGAATGTTGACTACCTGTTCCATAGCTAAAGAGTTTCTGAACTATGGGAACCCTAGAGCTTGGGTATTGTGGCTTGAGTAATGTTCACAGTCTATGTTTGGGTAGTTGACGTCACCCAGTATGATGGTGTTTGCAGAGAAATCTATACTCTCCTATGTCATCATGAAGGCTGTGTGGGATTCCTGAGTTTGAGAGGGTGATGTAAGAGCTCCTCTGTGTCTCTTTCCATTTGGTCCAGGGAGGTACGTCTCAGGTTGCTCACACCAGCATGGACAATGACTGCCTCATACTTGTACTTGCTGTGGAGTGACCTGAGTGCTTGTGTTATGTGGCACATTCTATCACCCGACAGGTAGCTAAATGTGACCCTCACCTTGCTCAGTCTGGAGGCGGGGCGTCAGTGTGTCTGACTATGGCATCACCTATTATAGGTGTGTCACACATTGTGTTTGGCCTTATGGGCTGTGCCTGTTAAGAACACTGACGTTGTGAGGTCTGTGTTGCTTGAGATATGTGTTCATGTGGGATGCAGCGTGTCTGGCCATGTCATTTCTGTCTGTGGTCTGGTAAGTATCACCTTTGGTGACATAGGTATTCATATGTCAGCTGGTGAGCATTTGCAGTGTTACCTACTGAAAGTGGTATAGCTTGTTTGTTGTACAATGGACTACATGCAGCCCTGCTTACAGTAGCTATGTTTGCATGCATGTTTCCTTGCAGTTACCCTGGAATACTGATCCAACCTGCCATGCAGAGTTACACAGCTTCTGTGGACTCCTAGTGACATCTGCATAGCTTACTATATGTATGTTCATGTCTCACTTGACAGAATGTCACTGTTTCTCCTGCGCACATGTACGTTGCCTGTGACACTTTGCATATGACTTACCTGGCATCTGTCCACGTGAGCAGTCATATATGCCACTGCAGGACTCTAAACCTGATGATGCACACACTCAAAACATTCCTCAGCATGGAGAACATCGCTATCTGTGCAGTAACAGATACCGGATTCAGGGCTACCAACAGCACTCCAGCACTACCAAGTTATACCTCATACCGTGCTTTTCAGGCCCAAAACTTGCACAAAACCACAAAAGGAGGGGGTGTATTGATATTCATCCAAGATACCCACACCTCCAGGTTGGTGGCAAAGCACCAAACATCAGAGACTATCCATATGCAAGTAACAATGGGTAAAACTGCCTTCCAGGTTATAGCCTGCTACAGACCACCCTCACAAACACAAGAACCGCACTTGGCCTTCCTTTAAACAGTTGGAAATATGTAGGTTTGTCCATACACCATTATATTGGGTGGGTTAAACTACCCAAACATAGACTGGGAGCATGACTGTAGCTCCAACACCCTAGCCCACAGATTACTGGAATTTATATACCAATATGCTATGGAACAACTTGTTACCACTCACACAAGAGGAGAAAACATACTGAACCTGATAATCACCAACATGGGGGCTCTATGCTCCAGACCAGAAGTGTATCCCTCACTGGTAAGATCAGACCATAAACTAATCTCACTGGATATTCACATCCCAAGGCCACCCCCCTGCACAGAAGAATACAGTCAACAACTCATGTAAAGCATGTTCACACTCCTCATAAATGATGTGGAAACCTTCAAAGCCCCCAGGCCTGTTGAAAATATGGACCAGACTGCAGATACCTGTATAAAGGCATTCTATGGACACCTTCAGGAATGCATGGATCATGCAATCCCAAATAAAAGCAAGACCCAATCATCCAAAGGCAGACGTCCTGTGTGGTGGACACCAGCCATAAACAAACTATACAATAGAAGGATGAAGCTACTAAATGATACAACAAACTCCCAAAATGTGAAGGCATCACAGATGAGTATTAGAAGAAACCTACAGGCACTCATAAGATTGTCTAAGGCCATCTTTGAGAGCAGATTCCACAAGACACTGAGGATAATCACAAGGCTTTCTGTAGTTATGTTAGAAACCTGGGTGGTAATTCCCAGATATGCTCAGAGGTAGTCCAAGATGTCACAAGAAATACCAAACACACAGACATTGCCAACATCCTAGTGGACAGGTTCACTGCTACCTTCTCCCCCCTCCACACCAAAAGGGCAAATATTTCTCCCAGCAGAGTGCTGCCCCCCCTGACATCTCAGATGCTCAGGTAAGAGCTGCCCTCTCCAAAGCAATAAACACTGCATCAATGGGACCAGACAGTGTCCCAGGCTGTGTCCTACATGAACTCCAAGAAGAGCTACACCCAGACATAACACTACTGTTCAATCCCAGCCTTACTACACGATATGTGGCCAAGAGTGGTGTACAGCAACAGTGGTCCCTCTACATTTAGGTGGTGCCTTAACAGATCCTGGACACTATCACCCCATAAGTCTGAATAGCTTGGTCTGCAAAGCTATGGCAAGGATCATCATGAACCTCATAAATATAGATATTGGGGACCTACAGACACTTCATCATACACAGTTTGGCTTTGTTAATGGCAGATCCTGCCTCTCAAACCTGTTTGATTTCTTTGAAACAGTCACCAAGGCCACTGTCAAGGGGAAGGTGGTCTACACAGCCTACCTGGACCTTGCATAAGCCTTTGATACAATACCCCACTTGTGCATTCTAGTGAAGATCACCAGTGTACATATTAACCCCTATGTTACTACAGATATTGCACAGTGGCTCAAGGGCAGAACACACATGGTTAGAATTGCTGGAGCCATGTCAGCCTCAAAACCAGTTACAAGTGGTGTCCCACAAGGCTCAGCCCTGGGATCTGTCTTGTTCACTATATATTTATCAGAGGTACAGGCCAACATGGAAGGACTGTGGCTGAGCAAGTCGCAGATGACTGCAAACTGGATGCCATAATCAACTCTCCAGCCAACACACGCATCCTCCAAAAGGGCCTCTTAGAAACAGACGACTTGTGCCACAGCCATGGCCTCAAGCTGAATGCCAAAAGTGTATAGTCATCCCCTTTGGCAAAAACAAAGTGACCACAAAGTACCACATATGTGTTAATCCATTAAGTGCAGACAGAAGGAATTATGGACCTTGGGGTACACAAGTTGATAGCATTCTCTCATTTGACAACCACATGGCCAAAGTGGTTAGGAAAACATTTTATATAGGCCACCTCATCATGAAGGGATTCACATGTAGATCAGGGGTGGACATTGTGCCTCTTTACTCATCCCTCATCATGCCCATAATTGACTACAATGCCCCTGTCGGCATGCACCTTACCAGACACCTGCAGAAACTGGAAAGACCACAAAAGTACCTCAACAAGAGGATCAAAGGGCTCAAACAGATGCCACATACTGACTGGTTAAAGAAACAGCAGCTCTACTCAGTGGCATACTGCCTCTTCATAGGCAATCTGTGCCTGACATATAAAGCCATGTCAAACCCTGACTTAATGGTCATGCTGCACCTCAGAATATCCAGATCCCATCAAGCTACACTCTGGAAAGACATGAACCTCAGGAGTGATATACATAGGACATGCTGGAGAGACACATTCATAACTCAGAGGCTCCCTTCACTCTGGAATATTTTCCCAATAGAGGTTAGGCAGAGTCACTCAGTGACTGTCTTCAAGAGGAATCTTAATGACTGGATGGGACATTGTAGGTTTACCCTGGGTATCACTTATGTGTCACTGTTAGACAGAGGCACAGTATACTAACCTTGGAAAAGGGCATAGCAAGATAGATTTACAATGCATGGTGAAAGCCACACACATTCTGGCTAGGTTTATAAATGCCCTAGGGCAGATAGCCTAGTATGAACCTATGAACCTATGTATCTTGTTCACCATTGGCCCTATGTGCTGTTAATCACCAATGCAATCTCAATACTATGGTAGCATGTGCAAAGGTCAGTTGTCAGTCACCTCTATGGTACAGTTGTGGAATATGTGAGTCATGTAGTAATGTCACAGCTGCCACATGTACACAGTCAACCCTATCCCTACCCATGGATGTACAACACATGTATGAGATGGAAACACATAGCCAAACTGTGGACTAAGCACTCTGAACCCATTACTGGCATAACCTGTCAGGTGGCATGAAATACTACAGTGACTGCAATACCAGTCTGATGTAGACCTACACTGACAGCAATACAAGCACGGGAACACACAGGGCCATTCGTGGAGCCTAAGAATGGCATCCTGCCTGAGTGGCAGACACCTCTGCAGCTGGCACACAGGCATACATTAGGCCTGAACACAGCACTCATAACACATAGCACACAAATCCTGTGTGCCAAACAAGCACAGTCTGTACAGCTATACAACACTACTGCTGCAGTTGTGTTAGGTACTTTTATTGTCCAGTACAGTGAGGTCATGCTCACCAGGCTGGACAAGGTGAAGGTCACAGTGATATGTTCATGGGGCACTATGGTCCACCACATAACACAAGCATACAGGTCAGTCAGATGCATGGACACATATGACTCAGTCATTGTCCATGCCACTACAGCTGATGTGTGATGTCCCTCACTGGAATACATGATAGTGAACATGGAAGGGCTCACTGAGCAAGTGGCACAGGCTGGTAGAACCCTGACCTTGGTTGGCATCATACCCTCACCAGGAATGCTGACATATTACTGAATGCTAATGAATTACTGTAGCTACAACACCCTAGCTGAAAGGTTCTTAGCATGCGGTCACTGCATTGCTATGGAACAACTTCTTACCACTCCCACAACAGGTGGAAACATGCAGCACCTCTTCATCAACAACATGTAGACTATATGCCCCAGACCAGGTGTGTATCCCTCACTACTAGGTTGATAGCATCTACATCTCACACTGTATATACACATCCCACATGCAGCACCTGCACAGAAGACCACAGTCATAATGTTACCCAGTGCAAATACCATGTATTCACATGTGGCAGGCATCACACATGGTAACTATTAAAGGTCACAGGTACATATGTGTATTTGGCACACACATACATCATGTGTGCATTGCCATAACTGGTTTAATCGATGTCATGCATTATTGTGAGAAACAACCCGCACACATGGGCATTCTGTGTGAGCAAAACACACGTGACATGTCTGGAATCAAAAGCCATAAATAATTGTGATATTGTTTAGAAAGGGGTATGTGTATCCTGTGGTGTGTTTTCCCAGTTGCCAAAAGGGATGTTTCTTTCATACACACTTACATACACACTAACCCCCCTTCACACACACTTGCCACTTGCTGGATTCAAACCCCTACCTAACTATGTTATAACACTAGAGACAGACGCATTAGCAGAGCGCTATTCGCATTACTGGGAGATTTCTTTTCTCCTGATATACTTATAGGGTGCTGACATCATCGGTGTTTAGAAAGGGGAATGGGCATCCTGTGGTGTGTTTTCACAGTTGCCAAAAGGGATGTTCCTTTCATACACACTTACACACACAGTAACCCCCCTTCACACACACTTGCCACTTGCTGGATTCAAACCCCTACCTAACTATGTTATGACACTAGAGATGGACGCATTAGCAGAGTGCGCTATTCGGATTACTGGGAGATTTCTTTTCTCCTGATATACTTATAGGGTGCTGACATCATCAGTGTTTAGAAAGGGGAATGGGCATCCTGTGGTGTGTTTTCACAGTTGCCAAAAGGGATGATCTGAAGTAGGCAGACTTCATTCGTCTGCAACCTGTGGGTATCGGATCCGACCTCGGATCCGAGCCGGCAATTCAAAAGCTTAGGCTCCGAGCTCCTAGCTCCTCCCTCTTACCCATAACCCCTTGCCAAGCCCTGACTGACCTCAGATTTCGTTTGCCGCTTTTCAAGTAGCTATGGAATTCCAGAGCTCCTGGCGTTGGTGAAGATAAGAAATAGTTTTTTGACTAAAAAAGTTTTAAAAATCTTTATTTTCTTTCTTGATTTAGTTAGTGTTGAGTGTGTTTAGGCTTTCCTCCCTCTTTTATTTAAATTTATCGGGTTTTGCGTAGTTTGTTTGTGTGTGTTGTGTGTTAGGCCTTAGGGTTACTATGTCTGAAGCCCATAAGGCTGTGTTCTCGAAAATGTGCAGTGTGGCCATAAGCTATCCCAGCAGATGGCCACACTGCAAGTCATCTTGGGGTTGAACACCTGTCATCTGGTTGTACCATTTGTGCAGGGTTCAACCCGGCTTTGAGGCAGGTGAAGTTGGTGCTGGCGGGTCTTTTACCTCCAGATACCGCCGCCTCTGCCTCCACTCAGCAACCTGTTGCTGTGAGTTCTCCCCTCCGGCTGGGACTCAACCTCCCTCTAAGTTGCCGGAGGAAGGATTCCTCTAGGGAAAGACAGGAGGAGGCACAGGAGAAGCACCACAAGAGAAGAGCCGAAACTTCCAGTTCGGCTCCTCCTTCTAAGCGGGCCTCCCCTGTGCCTTCTAGCTTTCCTCCTCCTCGGCTCCACTCCCCTCGGTTCTCTCCTGGACCCGAGGAGGAGGAGGCTAGCCCTTCCAGGAGGTCCCCGAGGCGGCTCTCTAGGTCCGCTTCGGTGGCCTCCTCTAGGTCAACATTTTCTATGAGTGAAGCTGATATGGACCGGATGATGAGGAAATTCATCCAGGCCCAAATGCAAATGGGAGTGCTCCTAGCCCCCCCCCATCCGGGAGGGACTTCGACCCCTTTTTTCGCCCCCTTGGCTCCTTCTCCGACCCATACCACGGGTTCGGAGCTGTCGGCGCCGTGCAGATTTCGATCCGATGGGTCGGCGCACCTCGGATCCGTCCCATCCCTTGAGTGCTTGGTGCCGGACCCGACCTCTCGAGCCGAGGGCGAGCCTCAGATCCGAGGAGCTGGTGTGTCTTGGCTCCGTCCAGGTCGGAGCACACGGTCTCGGATCCGACGGTTTCGGCTCCGACTCCGATCCGTCGTCGGATCGAGTGGGGTCGGCTCTCGGGCTTAGAGAAGCTGGCTCCCCTTCGGCGTAGTGGAAAGGGCACTGTCGAGGACATCCGGACCCCGGTCCCTGCCACGGCTCCATCCCACTCCATTGCAGTTGGGCCAGGCCCCACCAGCCGGTCCAGGGACAGCCCGCCTCGATGTCCCAAGTGGTTCCCTTGGAACATCCAACTGCTGAAGAGTACTCCTCGAACAGCCCCGATGAAGTACCTCGGGCGTAAGTGCAAGAGGAGGCACATGGACTCCCTGAGTCCGTCACTCAAGACACAGACTTGGATGAAGGGAAGGCTCCCCTAGGTCACCCCTGAGGGCGTCTCATTTGGAGACATCATGGAGATGTTAAGGATCGGGGGTGGTCTGCCCCAAGGCTTCTTCGGACGAGTCTGTGTTCTTGGAGGCATTCGAGGCGGGCCCTTCTACCTCTTGGGTGTCCTCTCCTGCTGACCCCCTGGTCGATCTTATTTCCATCAGGGCGTGGAAGGATCCGGACACCATTGAGCCTATCCCTAACGCCGGACCGCATTCTTTCCCCTCCGGACCGCACCCACTGGAGTAAGGGTCCCCAGTAGATGCCATGATGATGGCTGCAGCCACGAAGGGAATTGGCCCAGGAGAGTCCCTCCGTGCATCCTCCGGGCAAGGAGTCCCGTTTGATGGATCGCATTGGGAAGCGAGTTTTTAGTTCAGCAACCTTCTCCTTGAGAGCTCTGAACTACATGGCACATGTCATTAGGATGCAGTGGGATCTGATTAAAGAATACGCTGCATCTCCCCCGGAGTCCATCTCGAGTGAGGATAAACAGGTTTACTCCACCCGAATGGCCACTCTCAGATCAGTTTCCAATACATCTATGCGGTTACTGTCTCATGCTACTGAGGTAGCCGCTAGAGCCAGCGGAGCAGGCCTAGTCATGAGGCGACAGGCCTGGCTCCGCCATTGTGATTTTGCAGAGCCCTTCAAGGCGACCTTGAATGCCCCTTCGATGGTTCTGCCTTGTTTGGCAAGACTGTTCGCGAGACATTAGTCCAGAGCGAAAGGGCGGGAAGACGCTGTCTGCCCGGAGTCCACTTCTCAGCTCCCCAGAGGTCCTTCTCTAAGAACCAAAAGGGACAGAAGAAGATGTGGTTCCGGAAGTCGCAGCAGTCCCAACCTGCTCCGGATAACCAGTCCTTCCGTGGCAGAGGAGGATGGGGAGGTCGTCGTGCTAGAGGCAGGGGGGCTCCTGGCAACTTTGGGTCCAGAGAACCTTTCTCTGATAGACCCATGCAGCAGCCCTGAAGGGTTGCCCAGCTGTCCGTCTCTGGAGGCAGTCGGGGGGCGTTTTTCGAGGCACCTGACTTCTTGGGAGTCCATAACAACAGACAGTTGGGTGCTTCGAGTCATATCCAGAGGATATTCAATTCCCCTATTCAAGGTTCCCAAATCTCGCAACCTCCCAGATGTTCCACCCGACCAAAGGGAGGCAGCAGCTATTGAAATCGAACAGCTGCTACAAAAAAAGAGCCATCCAGCACGTCCCCCGAGATCAAACCGGATTAGGGTTTTACTCCAGGTTCTTTTTGGTGCCAAAGAAGACGGGGGACTTAAGACCAATCTTAGACCTTTCCCAGCTGAACCTGTCAGCAACCAAGCAAAAGTTCCGGATGGTCACCCTGCAATCTATACTTCCCCTCTTGAGGGAGAACGACTGGATGTGCTCCATAGACCTCAAGGACGCGTACTACCACATTCGGATGGACAGACGATCCAGGAGGTTTCTTCGCTTCCGGCTGGGAGCTAGTCATTATCAGTTCAGGGTCCTCCCCTTTGGTCTCACCTCAGCCCCCAGGGTGTTTACCAAGGTGCTAGCGGTGGTAGCAGCCCACCTGAGGCTCCAGGGATTACAGGTCTTTCCATTACCTGGACGACTGGCTCCTGACGGCATCATCAAGGCATCTTCTGTGCTCAGCCAGGGATTACTTTCTTCAACTAGCACCAAGGCTGGGCATCACGATCAACTGGGAGAAATCTTTTCTGAACCCCACACAAGTTATAGATTTCATAGGAGGAAGACTAAACACCAGATCAATGCGAGCCTTCCTCACCCCAGACCGTTGCCAGCCTGAAGTGTCATGTGACAGCGATCCTGCAACCATCTCCAACTGCAGCTTCGGTCCTGAGGGCTCTAGGTTCTATGGCGGCAGCTATCCGCTTCTCATTCATGCCCGTTTACATGCGGGTTCTTCAATGGACCCTTCAAGTTCAGTGGTCCCTCTTTGCTCCTCTCTAAGCGCCCGATTGACGTCAGCTGTGCGTGCACGGCCTCCCATCTCTGCTGGCTTCTTTCTCCGAAGCCCTGGCAGGGAGACCTTTGCGCTGCATTTCCCCGAGCCACAGTGACCACGGACGCTTCTTGCCTCGGGTGGGGGGGGCATTCAGCGGGAAAGATTGTCCAAGGCACGTGGAATCCCACAGAGACGTCATTGCATATAAATGTCCTGGAAATGAGGGCGGTGCTCCTAGCGTTGCAAGCACTTCACCACGTTCTTCCTTCAGGGACTATTGCGATTCAGACAGACAACATGTCGGTAGTCTGGTATGTCAACAAACAGGAAGGAACCAGGTCTTACCCCCTTTGTCGAGAGGCCATGAGAGTTTGGGAATGGGCAATTTCCACCAAACGCTTTCTGGTAGCAACGCACATTCCGGGAAAGTCCAACATCCTTGCGGACAAGCTCAGTCGCACCATCCTTTCTCCACACGAGTGGTCTCTCAATCCTCAAGTAGCGAAGAAGATTTTTGCCGTTTGGGGGCAACCCTGTTGCGATCTTTTTGCCTCTCCCTCAAATGCCAAATGCGACAATTTCTTCGCTCTCCTTCCCCACCAGGAGTTCCCGAGATGCTCTGGTGCATGCTTGGCCTCCCGGTCTCCTTTATGCCTACCTCCACTTCCTCTGATGCAGAGGCTTCTGCAGAAAGCCAACAGTTTGGGGAGCAGAATGATTCTCATTGCCCCATTCTGGCCTCGACAACCTTGGTTCCCCTTCGTATGGTCTCACAAAATCAATCCACCATGGATTCTGGATCCAATTTCGGATCTCATCTCTCACCCTCTGGGAATGTCAGTTCCCAATCTGCGGACCCTGAAGTTGACAGCTTGGCTGCTCCAGTTCCATCCTTAATTAGGACTCCCGGTATCTCAACACCGGTCAAAGCCATTTTAGTGGCAGCTCATAAACCTTCCACCAGGCAGGTTTATCGGAGTAAATGGAAGAGATTCTCTATATGGGCAGTACAGAGAACTTTGGATCCTTTCTCGGCACCTATGTCAGCGGTGCTGGATTTTCTAACAGACCTCTTTCATCAAGGGGCTAGTTCTTCCACGATTAAGGTACAATTGGCAGCTATCTCGCATTATCACATTGGTCTTGACACAGCTCCCCTTATGACGCGGTTATGCAAAACATTTCTCAAAGGAATTTTTTTGTTGAGGCCTCCAGTCAAGGAGGTTGTACCACCCTGGGACTTGTCTTTAGTCCTACATGCCCTTACTGCTCCTCCTTCGAGCCTGCAGCTTCTACTGATTTAAGTACCTTTCCTGGAAGACTGCCTTCTTGGTAGCTATCACTTCAGCCAGAAGAGTGTCTGAGCTTCAGGCTCTGTGCGTCAAACCGCCTTACCTTTCTTTCTTCCCTGATAGGGTATGCCTCAGGACCAATCCTTCTTTTCTTCCGAAGGTCTCTTCTGAATCCAATATCAACCAGTCAATCAACTTACCTGTGTTTTTTCCCAAGTACTCAAACAAAGGAGAATACAAATTGCATTCTTTGGATGTTCATAGACAATTACGTTTTTATATCAGCAGAACAGCTGGCCACAGGAAATCAGATCAGCTGTTCATCTCCTTTGCTAAATTTGCTCTGGGTAAAGCAGTATCTAAAGTCACACTATCTAAATGGATTGCTAATTGTATTCTGCAGGCATATGACACTTCAGGCAGACCTGCTCCTCAGAGGGTCACGGCTCATTCTACTAGGGCAGTTTCCACGTCAGCCTTTAAGTCCCGTATCATTGGATGATATCTGCTGCAGCTACTTGGGCCTCGCCTAATACTTTTATTTCTCATTACAAGGTGGATGTTGTTTCTAGAGGAAGAGCATCCTTTGGCTCAGCGGTGCTCCGGAACATCCTTCCATGATGGCCGCCCAAGATTCAGGTAGCTAGGGACTCTGTCCCACAGGTTGCAGACAAATGAAGTCTGCCTACTTCAGATTTAGAAGTTATGTACTCACCATAACGTTCCATCTGAGTAGGTGACTTCATTCGATAACCATCCCCATCCATCCCCCTGACCTTTATAGAGCGAGTATTTATGCTGTTTTAGTGTACTGTTGTCAGTATTTTGAGGCAAACTCAATCTGAGGTCAGTCAGGGCTTGGCAAGGGGTTATGGGTAAGAGGGAGGAGCTAGGAGCCTAAGCTTTTGAATTGCCGGCTCGGATCCGAGGTCGGATCCGATACCCACAGGTTGCATCCGAATGAAGTCACCTACTCAGATGGAACGTTATGGTGAGTACATAACTTCTAATTCCTTTCATACACACTTACACACACACTAACCCCCCCTTCACACACACTTGCTGGATTCAAACCCCTACCTAACTATGTTATGACACTAGAGACGGACGCATTAGTAGAGCGCGCTATTCGCATTACTGGGAGATTTCTTTTCTCCTGATATACGTATAGGGTGCTGACATCATCAGTGTTTAGAAAGGGGAATGGGCATCCTGTGGTGTGTTTTCACAGTTGCCAAAAGGGATGTTCCTTTCATACACACTTACACACACACTAACCCCCCTTCACACACACTTGCCACTTGCTGGATTCAAACCCCTACCTAACTATGTTATGACACTAGAGACGGACGCATTAGCAGAGCGCGCTATTCGGATTACTGGGAGATTTCTTTTCTCCTGATATACTTGTAGGGTGCTGACATCATCAGTGTTTAGAAAGGGGAATGAGCATCCTGTGGTGTGTTTTCCCAGTTGCTAAGAGGAACATTACCCTCACATAGACTTGCACACAGACCAACCACAATCACCCACACACACACACTCTGGATAAGCTGTCATTCCCTAGGGCAAACAGCCTAGTGTTGACCTCTACACCCATATGTTTAACTGTCAGATGCACATTATTTGGTGCTGATAGCAGTGCTTGCAGGTCTTTATTGCCATAACATTACCTGTTTGTATGAACAACTTGTGTATCTGTGGACGATGTTTGCATATGGTGGACATCCACTATATCATGTATGTCTCTGTAGTCATTTAAGTGTGAGCACTGGTCAGATTGCTATAATGTTGTTGGTTACTGGAATAACACGTACATATACCAGATATATGTGGCAAAATGCTAAACTGATATTTGGACTAAGTGTGTGAGCATGCCCAGTTCAGCCTTCCCATGGCATGTTGTGTGAAAGATGTCTCATTTATCAAAGTGTGTGAGCATGCCCAGTGTGAGCTTTCCATATGTTGAACTCTGCAGCCCATCACATTTGTGGATGAGTGTGAACTTCAACAAATATCTCCTGTTTATGGTTGTGTGTTCTGTGTCATGTTGTGTAGTTACTGTCCAAATGCTTTTTGTGTGAACACAACAGGGATTATACTGTGCCTGCAGGTTTTGCATGGGATACTTTGCATACAATTGTCAACATCTGTTCATACTGACCTAACACTGTAGTACTGTATAGTATAGTGGTTCAGTACATTCACTGTGGTGGACAGTATCCTGGGCTTTAGTCCTATCACTGCTTTACATTTCCATAGTGAGCACAACAGCCTGGTTAGGGTCCAGTTGTGCACATCTGCACAAAGGCGGTGCCTCTACGGACCCTGGTAATTACCGCCCCATAAGCTTAACAAGTTTAGTCTGCAAAGCTATGCAGAGGATCATAATGGAGCTCATAAACAAAGATATAGGGGACATGCAGACATTGGACCCGTCCCAGTTTGGCTTTGTCAAGGGCAGATCATGCCTTTTGAACTTGGTCGACTTCTTCAAAACAGTCACTAAGGCCATTGATGAGGGAAAGGCAGTCCATACAGCCTACCTTGACCTTGCAAAGGCTTTCGACACAATACCCACTTGGGTATTGTAGAAAAACCTACCAACAAATGTAAACCCATATGTCACAAGATGGGTTGCAAACTGGCTTAAGGACAGGACCCACAGGGTTAGAGTTGCTGGTGCTATGTCAGACTCCAAGCCGGTCACAAGTGGTGTCCCACAGGGCTCGGTCCTTGGCCCCCTATTGTTCGGCATCTACTTCTCAGAAGATCAGGCCAACATGGGAGGACTTTGGCTGACAAAGTTTGCAGATGACTGCAAACTGGGCGCCATAGTGGAAAGTGCATCAGACACGGATATCCTTCAGAAGGGACTCACGGAAACTAATAGCTGGTGCCAGAGCCACGGCCTGAAGTTAAATGCCAAAACATGTATAGTCATACCCTTCGGGAAAAGCAAGGTAACCCCAAGCTACCATATAGGTGGCAATCCTCTAAGCACAGAAGAGGTTATCAGGGACCTGGGGACCCAGGTTGACAGTGGCCTTTCTTTTGACACTCACGTTGCTAAAGTGGTTAGAAAGACCTTCTACATTGCCCACCTGATCATGAAGGGATTCACATCCAGATCTAGTGAGGTCATTGTTCCCCTGTACTCTTCACTTATCAGACCAATGATTGAGTACAATGCCCCATTCGGGATGTATCTCACCCGACATCTGCAGCAATTGGAGAGACCCCAAAAGTCCCTCACCAAAAGGATAAAGGGACTTCAACATCTGTCATATGCTGCCAGATTGAAGAAACTCCAGCTCTATTCAGTCGCATACCGTCTGCTCAGAGGTGACATGTGCCTGACATACAAGGCCATGTCCAACCAGGAATTAATGGACATGCTCCACCTCAAAAACTCCAAATCCACCAGAACCACTAGGGCAAGTGACTTAAACCTTAGCAGGGATATAAGTAGGACATGCTGGAGGGATAGATTTATCACTCAGAGACTCCCTATGCTGTGGAATAGAATCCCGGTCCATGTGAGGCAGAGCACCTCGCTGGCTCTGTTCAAGAGGAATCTTGACCTGTGGATGGGAGATCGTAGGTTTACCCCTGGTATCGTCTCTGTGTCACTGCTGGACAGAGGCACAACAAACTAATGGGCACAGTATTATTTCCATATAAGGGGTGGCGTAAGCCACAAAACTCTGGGCTAGGCTTATAAATGCCTTAGGGCAGATAGCCTAGTATAAACCTATGAACCTATCTGACCATGTTGCATTATGTTCAGATATTAACTACTTACAACAGCCTCGTCCAACATCAGTAGTGTATTCCACAACATAGGCGTACATTGGCAAACACTACTGATGTGCCCTAGGCCATTTCTAATGCTAGTCAGAGAGTGTGTTTGTCCTTTGACACATTGTAAGTGTAGTTTGCCATGACATATGTCATGTTTAGTATACTGTGCCTCTGTCTACCCGTGACATAACAGTGATACCCAGGGTAAACCTACCATCTCCCATCCACTCATTAAGATTCCTGTTGAGGAGAATCAAGTGACTCTATGGATAACCTGTACTGGTAGTTTACTCATGCGTGGGGGTGGTTTCTGTGTTATGGATAATGCAGTACAGCTTGTCCTATGTATGTCAGTGCTGGGGTTCAGGTCCCTCATGTGCATAGCTCACTGCCATTCAGATTGTACAAGGTGCAGCATGTTCATTGATTCCAGCTTGGACATGGCTTTCTACATCAGGCACAGCTTGCGTCTGGGTGGCCAGCATGGCAGTGTGTGGAGTTGCACTCTGTTTAATCAGGCAACACATTACATCTGTTCAAGCTCTTTGATACTCCTGGCGGGGTACTGTTGTGGACTTTACAGTTGATGGAGGTGTCTGCTGAGGTACACCCCACAGGGGCTGTTGTAGTCAATTGTAATGCTGATGAAGGATAACTGCAGAACCACAATGACCTCCCCTTATGTAGATGTCATAACCTTCATGATTAGGTTGGTATATGGAATTGTTTCTGTTAACACTACAGCCACATGTTTGTCCAATGCAGGATATCTATCACCTTGTGTACCCAGGTCTGTCATTACATGTTAAGTATGTAATGGGTTAACACCTATGTGGTAATTGGTGGTCACTTACTGTATATACACAGAGGTTGACTATACAGTTTTCTCCATTTAACATGCTGACATGGCTATGGCACCAGTTGTCTGTTTCTATGTGGCCCTTTTGTGGGATGCTTGTGTCAGCTGGAGTGTCAGATATGTTGGGCGGTTTGTAGTCCTCTGCAAACATGTTCAGGCACAGTCCTTACATTTTGGCCTGTACCTATGGGGCATATATACCAGACAGGGAAGGTCCCAGGACCAAGCTTTGTGGGATACCTGTTATATGTGGTTTGTAGTCTGACATGGCTGCAGCATGTCTGACTATGTCAGTTCTGTCGTTGGTCTGGTTTGCAACCCCTCTAGTGACATAGGGGTGTATATATAAGCTGGTGAGCATATCTATATTGAACACGTAGGGTATTGTATGGAAGGCTTTGCAAGGTCCAGCTACACTGTGTGGACCACATTGCCCTCACCAGTGACCTCAATTTTTTTTCAACTGAGTCACACATGTTTAGGGGCAGGGTCTGCACTTAATAAACCCACACTGGGTAGGGTCGGGTGTCAATAGATCCCCAATATCTGTATGTCTGCGGTACATGCTGATCCTTTCCATAGCTGTGCAGACCAAGCTTCTCAGGATTCTGTGGTGGTTGATTTTAGTATCCATTCAGGCGACACCTTTCTTGAGAACGACCACTGTTGTTGTACACTCCTCTTTGGGCACATATCCTGTGGTAAGGCTGACAGTCTGCTTTGAAAGATATTTTGCATTATGGGGGGGGGGTTGCACTGCACCTGTCAGGATGTATGTTGGCAATACGTGTGTGTGTTTGGTATGTTGTTTGTAATATTTGTGTGATCCAGAGCATATCTGGGAATTCACAACACGCTCCCTACCATCAGTTGCAGCAGCCTTGGGGTTATCCTTAGTGTCCTGTACAATTTGTATCATAATAGGTTCATAGGTTCATACTAGGCTATCCACCCTAGGGCATTTGTAAGCTTAGCCACAGTGTGTGTGGCTTTTGCCATCCCTTGCTATGTGAATATTATGGCCATTTATGATTTACTTAGCTGTGCCTCTGTCTGGACATGACACAGTAAAGACCCCCAGTGTAGATCTACAATTATCCATCCATTTTGCAAACTTCCTGTTGAAGAGTGTCAGTGAGGGGCTCTGCCTAACATGTAGTGGTATTCTGTTCCAGGGTGTGGAGAGACTCAGCGTTAGGTATCTGTCCCTCCAGCACATCCTATTTGATTATGTGTTGAGGTTGACATCTCTGACTCACACAGCTCCGATGGCTTTGAGTTTTCTGGGGTGGAGCATGTCCATTACTTCTGTGTTGGACATGGACTTGTACAACAGACATACAATGCCTCTGTGTAGGCAGTATGTGACTGCATTCAGCTGTGGTGTCTACAGCCAGGCAGCATATGAGATATATTTGAGACCCTTTCTGACTCTTGGTGAGGTACCTTTGAGGTCTTTCTAACTGCTGCAGGTGCCAGGTAATGTACATCCCAAATGAGGCATTGTACTACAATATGGTCTGATAAGGGAACAGTATAGGGGCACAATGACCTTTGTTGACGTAGATGTGAATCCTTTCATGATACAGTGTCCAATATAGACAGTCTTCCTAGCCAAATTGGCGATGTGACTGTCACATAACAGGTTACTGTCCACTTGTGTCACTAGGTCCCTGATTACTCCTTCCACACATAATGGTTTACCACCTATGTGGTAATTTGTGTGTACCTTGTTTTGTATTTGGTGGTACATTCATACTGTCCACTGTCTTCGGGACAGTGGGGTGGGGTTCCTGTTTGTGAGAGTGTGGTCTGTAGCATGCTACAGACTGTACAGCAGTCTTGCCTACGGTTAGTTGCACATGGGTGGACTGCAATGACATAAGCATTGTCAGATAACTGGACGTATAGGTGTCTTTGCTGAATATGGATACTCACCCTCCTTTTATGTTTTGTTCCAGGTTTTGTGGCCATAACACATGATATGTGGTATTACCTGGTAGTGCTGGTGTGCTGTCACAAGGCTTGCAGCAGGTTTCTATCACTGGACAGACATCAATGTTCTCCATGCTGGGGAGGGCCTCAGGAGCATGCATATTGAGGTTTACACATCTGGCATTGATCAGCATTACCCTTCTGTTTCTTTCCAGTTTTGTTTTCTGTGGTGGTGGGTTAGTCTTTTCGGCCTTGCCTACGAAAGGATCTCTGTAGATTGCAAAAGCCTTAGGCAATATCCAGACGCTCATGGGTAACAGGTGCAAGCCATCCCTGGAACAGCAGCATGTCTCACTATGGAGTCACCTATTACAACTGTATCAGGCATGTTGTTTCTCCTTCTGTCCTGTGACTGTTTGGCTCACCAGCTTTGTGTACTATGTGTTAGATGTGCTATGTCTGGAGGTTGTTTTACTGGGTGTCTGCTTTGGAGGCTTGTGTTGGTGTTGTGTGTTTGTAATTAGGGCCTCTGGGAATGTTTTTGTGTTTATGTGTTTGGTTTACAGTCGTTGTAGGTCTATGTGGGACTGGGTTTGTGGTGTATATGGTTACCTTGTCGTCCTGACTAGTTTTGACAGTACTGATTTGGGGGTGCTCAGGCTCTGGTTTGGCTACCTGGTTGCGTCTATCACATATATTTGTATTTATTGGGGTGAGTTGTTGTGTGTGTACTTGGGACAGGTGTCACATTGCCACTGGATTCACAGATTCTACTTGTTTTGCCTGGCCTTAGTGGATTGTATGTGTGGACACATTTTATTGCCATACTAGTGATCACTGATTACTTCACTTTTTATGTTTGATCTATCATGTGGTAGCTTCCTCATTCTCTTCAATGGTTTAGTAATTGCTGGAGTCCAGCATGCCAGATGCCTGGGTGTATGGCATTGTGTCTTGTTGTTATTTGTGATTGCAGACTCCAAGCACTCTTGGCTGTGTTTATGGTATGCCTGTATGACATTTTCTGCAGTGTGTCCCATATTCTGGACTTGTACAGGGCCTTTCATGGATTCCACATTGGTTTGTAGGGGTGCAAGCTATGCTTTATACATGTGTTTCACTGTGGTATTCTGGCCAGGGACTGGGGTCGGAATGTGTAACTACAGTGTGATTACTCTATGGTCTGGTCTTACCAGTGAGGGATACACTTCTCATCTTGACATCCAGTACACATATTTCTGATTATCACATCCAGTATGCTTACCCCTCTTGTGGAAGTGTTACATTTTGCATGTCCATTTTGTTTGATGGATTCTGGGAAATTGTCTACAAATGTGTCGGTGCTAGTATAATGCAAAGAGTATAGTGACAAACGTCTCAAAAGCTGACTTCACACTTCTTCAGACTGAGATGGTATCCTTTAAGCCCACTGGGCCAGTGGAAACCACAACACACAATGGTGACTCCTTCACAGACGCTTTCTACGGACATCTCTAAGAAAGCATGGACCATGCAATCACAAATAAAACCAAGACCTTCTCCACCAAGGGAAAGTGGCCTGTCTGGTGGACCCCAGCCATAAACAAACTGTATTACAACTGAAGGATACTAATGTAAGACAGAGCTACATCTCCTAAAGGGAAGGCAGCTGTGATCAGCACTAGTAAAAAGCTACATTCTCTCATAAGGACATCCAAGGTCAATTTTGAGACAAAAATCACCAAAGACAATTAAGATAACCACAATGCCTTCTTCAGTTATGTCAGAAACCAGGGTGGGAACCCTCAGATATGCTCAGAGTTGATACACAACAACATATATTTCTATGACCTGACAGATATTGGCAACATTCTGGCAGACAGGTTCAGTGCAATTTTCCCCCTCCCTCACCCCCAAAAGAAGATAGTTATCACAGCTGAATGTAACCTCACTGTCATCTCAGATGTCCATGTGAGAGCCGCACTCAGCAAAGACAAGAACACAGCATCAATGGGACTTGATGGTATCCCCAGTTGCGTGCTATGTGAACTCCAGAAGGAGCTAAACCCGTATATACAAATGCTATTTAACCTTAGCCTTGCTACAGGATATGTACCTGAACACTGGTGTACAGCAACAGTGGTCCCACTCCACAAAGGAGATGCCTCCACAGACCCTGGGAACTACCACCACACAAGCTTAACCAGCCTTGTCTGCAAAGCTATGGAAAGAGTCATTATGGAGCTCTTAAACAGAGACATTGGTGACCTACAGACCCTTGATCCTACCCAGTTCAGCTTTGTACAGGGCAGATCCTGCCTTTTGCACCTAGTTGACTATTTTGAAACTGTCAGTAGGACCATTGATGAGGGCTAAGTTGTCCACACAGCCTACCTGCACTTGGCTAAGGCCTTTGACACAATACCCCACACAGGCATCATAGACAAGCTCAACAGCTGAAATATAAAACCATATGTCACAGGATAGGTTGCAAAATGGCTAAGAAACAGAACCCATAAAGTCGACATTGCAGGTGCCTTGTCAGATTCAAAGCCAGTCACAAGTGGTGTCCCACAAGGATCTGTCCTGGGACCCCTCTTATTTGGCATTTACTTTTCAGATGTGAAAGCAAACATAGGAGGGTTGTGGCTGACAAAGTTTGCAGATGACTGCAACCTAGGCACCATAGTGAATACATCAGCCGGCACACATCCTACAGAATGCCCTCAAAGACAGATAGCTGGTGCGGAATCATGGCCTGAAACTGAATGCAACTGATGTGGAGTCATCCCCTTTGGGAGGAACAAAGTACCCACAAATCAATACATAGACAGCAACCCACTGAGTACAGAAAACAAATCAGACACCTGGGGACCCATGTAGATAGTGACCTCTCGTTTGACACCCATGTTGCCAAAGTGGTTAGAAAGACTTTCTATCTTGCCCACCTTATCATGAAGGGTTTTCCATCCAGATCAAAGGAGGTCATTGTACCCCTATACTTCTCCCTTATCAGGCCCATGATCGAATACAAAGCCCCATTTGGTATGTACCTCACCCAGCACTTGCAACAGCTGGAGAGACCCCAAAAGTACCTTACCAAGAGGATCAAGGGTCTACAACACATGTCATATGCTTCCAGACTAAAGGAAATCCAGCTTTATTCAGTAGCATACCGCCTACTTACAGGTGACCTATGCCTGACATACAAGACCATGTCCAATCAGGATTTGGTGGACATGCTCCACTGCAAGCAATCCAAATCCACCAGAACCATGAGAGCTAAAGATTTGAACCTCAGCACATACATGTATAGGACATGCTGGAGGGACAGAGTCATAACTCAGAGGCTTCTCACACTCTAGCAAAGAATCCAAGTTCATGTTAGACAGTGTCCCTCACTAACTCTCTTCAAGAGAAATCTGGACAAGTGGATGTGAGATTGTAGGTTTACCCCAGGGTCCTCCTGTGTCACTACTAGACAGAGGCACAGTCAAGTTATTCGATTAAGTAAGGGGGTCATAATGTGTCACTACTAAGTCAGAGGCACAATATTCTGAATCTATTCTGTACACTTATTACCACTATAAGGGGTGGCAATAGCCACATCACTATGGCTAGGCTTATAAATGCACTAGGGCAGATAGCCTAGTAGTAAACTATGAAACTATGGTGTATGTGTAGGTATTGTCAGTCAAGCAATATAATGTGGTTTGGGGGGCTTGATATCTTCCTGTATTCCAACATAGGCCTGGTGCAGTTCCTGCTATTAGGACAATGGTCTGCAGCAAGCTATATAGTAGTAGGCAGTTTTAGCCATTGGTATTTGACCATGGCTAATCCATGTTGCTTCTTGTTGTGGTACCAACATGGGGGTGTGGTTATCCATGACATTTATTGCTAGTCACCCTCGTTTTGTAGCTTGTTCCATGTTTTGCAGCTGTACATCACTGTATGAGGTGTGACCTGGTAGTGTTAGGGTGCTGATGTGGGCTTTGACCCAGTTTTCTATTACAGCACTGATATCTACATTCTCTATACTGTGTGCGTTTACACTGCATCTTGCTGTTTATACTTCTGGCATTGGGTAGCATTACATCTAGGTTCCTATCCCTTGTGGTACCTATGAAGGTGGGTTTGTGTTTTTGTGGTTTATGATTGGTGAGGGTTAGTCAGGGTCCTCAGGTGTGCATATGGTACATGGTGTTACATTACTTAACACATGGCATTCATGCCTCAGGTGGTGCTGCAAGGCTGCCTCTGTCGGATGCACATACTACACTCCCTGTACATGTTTGGAAGCAGGTTGTGTCATGTTAGGCGTCCCTGTTACTATATGAGTGAGTCGGAGGGGGTATCAGTCCCAGTGTTCCTACTGAGCCAGTGTATGTGCTATGTGTTGCCTCTTTGCCAAGGCCAGGGCATACTGGGCATGCCTCCTTCTGCCTACTGGGGCAAGGTCAGGTTGTTCCTCCTCCAAGTCACCCTCTGCCTGTGGTGGCCTTGGCAATGGTGGGGGTATGTTTGGCCCAGCCCTATGCTGGTCCTGCTGCAGCTGTTTCCGTAGGATCATATTATGTAGCATAGCACATATCATGATCATTTGGGTACATGTAGTTGGTGTGTACTGCAAGGCTCCACCAGATGTGTCCAGACACCGGAACCGTGACTTGAGCAGCCCAAACACACGCTCTATGACATTACGTGTTTGTGCGTGTGCCTCATTATGGCGTTCCTGTTCGGGTGTGTGTGCATTTCTGATGGGTGTCATCAGCCATGGCTGAAGTGCATAACCTCCATCCCCCACTAGGTGTCCGTGTGGGAAGTCCCCACTGGCAAATGATTGGTACAGCTGTGTCAGATGCCAGATGTGGGAATCGTGGTAGCTCCCAGGGCAGCCAGCACACACATTCATTATTATGCCCTGGGCATCACACACGACCTGGCAGTTGATGGAGGGGAATCCCTTACGGTTAATATAGGCTCTACCCCGCTCACCGGCTGGTGCTTTGATGCGTATGTGCATGCAATCTATTGCACCCAGTACCTCATGGTATCCCGCTATTTGCTGGAAGAGATGCATATTGCTGGCCAATACCTCACGGGCATTGGGGAAATATACATGATCACCGACATGTGCTGACATGGCATCCAGGAACTGGTGCAGTACCCTGGAGGCTGATGCCTGTGATATCCCCATCATATCACCAGTTGGTCTCTGGAAGGTACCTGTTGCTAGTATTCTTAGGCCAACACATACCTTGGTTTCCACTGGGATGTGTTCCCCTCTGTTGGTTCTGTGTGTGAGACGTGGCCTGCACAGCTCAACAATTTGCTGCAGAAGGTCTCTGTCCACTCTGTAGTGCTCTACTATCTCCAGCTCATGTAACCCATGGTAGGTGACCCTGGGCCTGTATACTCTCCTTCTCCTCACTCTGGGTTGTCTGTCAGCATCTGCATTGTCACCACCCTCAGCAATTCACCTATGCCTGATTATAACAGCTATGGCAGCCCCTAGCATTTCTGCTCTGAGTTCAGCTTTTTTCAGTTTTCAATTCTGATAGCTTACTCCTTTCTTGCAGTATCTATTGTGAGAAACACCCTGCACTGCTGTTTGCAGTGTTTTAAGTGCTGGGTTGGGCTTCTAGTCTGCCTGTGTAATTGCCTGCTTCCAATTGTTTCACCCAATTAACTCCAGCAGTATCTTCTGGCAGCTTCCTTGTATTCTGGTTGTTTCCTGTTTCCTCTCTGTTTCCTCAGGGGGAGCAATGTGCACACCAGCTTAAGCACGCTCACAGTTACTTAAATGCGCGCACACATCCTTACACGGTGTGGACTTGGCTGATTCATGGTAAAACGCGTGCACATTGCCTTACACAAGTGCACGCCCACGCAAACCGTTGTAAATGGTTTGCAACACGCTCCCACATGTTGAACCTGCCTTACGTTTGCGCACAGCATGCACGTATATCAAGAAAGTTTGAGTGTAGGGATAGTGTGCACCCTCTATTTCTTGACTTTCCTAGTGTTCTGTTGGGACACACCTCTCTCCCTGATGTCTGTCTGTCATCTGTCACATTACACTGCCCTCCAATGTGATACATTTATTTCTATCATTCCATACGGTGATGTCACCTACCTCTTACTCTATTCCTCCATACTGTAACTCTTACACTACTCAGAAAGTGCTCATTACCTATGTGGCAGTGTGATTCAGTATTGTAACCCTCATTTACATATGATTGCCTAGTAATGCTTAGTTACATCTCTTACACTGAGCTTCCCCCCCTTGGCAACCACTACACGTGGCCATATTGTTTTTGGTCTGCTAGTCCCTGCATTGTCATTCCATGTAATACATAAAACCCACAATTGTGGGCTTATAAGCTTCAGTTTTCACTTTTAGGCAGCGCACCCCATTTGCGCGGGTGTGCGCTGCAGTTAAATATCAAAATCCCCCGAAAAAAAAAAGTTATTTTAAATAATTTTGCAACTTTTAATGCCAATGGCCACATATTTGGCCATTGGCATGCTAGATAACACATATGCACCCTTTATTTGGAGCTGACATAGCTCCGTTGTCAATTTTGCAGAAATGTACTCAGTTGTCAGCTGAGTACATTTCTGCAGCTAAAACGTCCGTTACACAGACTGCTTTGGGCTTCCTGGATCGCTCAAATACCTCATTTGCATATCTTTCAGCTGCAAATGAGGTATTGAGCATTTCACCAGTCCGTGTAAGAGACGTTTTAGCTGTCTCTTACACGGAGGTTTGGGCTGTTCCTGGATCAGGAGGCTTACACTACTCTTAAACTCCGTGTAAGCCTTCGTGAATCCTGCCTACTGTCTTTACTATGCTGGAGAGGAGCACAGTGTGAGGCACCAACATGACTGCCAGAGATTCAACCTGGATAACTATAGATATCTAGTGAAGAAATCTTTGCTTGCCCATCTAGCTGGTGGATTATAGTGGGTGAATGTTCCTTGTGTGGTATCACTGGAGGGGCCCCACACAGCTGCAGGTCTCTGCTAGAAGACTAAAGAAGTGAATGATGGGCAATGGTTAGAAACTCCAAGAGCTAAAGTAATTTCAGAAATTCCCCTCTGGTCCTTGTCTGCTCTGAGCTCAGACTTGAATAGCAAGAATGCAAGCTCTCACTCCATCCTCTGCAGAAGATGAAAGGCACAGAAAAGTATACCTCAGGCTGACTGCTTGGAAGGTATGTACAAGTGTGTATGTGCCACCCTTCTCCTCACTGTCATTTGGATGGAATATGCCAATAGCTATATTGACACACAAGGTTGAGCTTTGAGTAATCTACCCATAACTCAGTGGTTGTACTCATGATCAAGGACTTTTTTCTGGTTCTACCCAGGTCCAAGGAAAGTCAGATAGGCTAGGGTCAATCTACTGGGACTCCCAAACCAGGGATAATAGTTTAGACCTTGAACTTCAGACAGATGTTTATTTTTATTTTATTTATTGCATTTGTCAGGCTTGTCCAACTGGGACGTACAAGACCCCTTTTCATTAGAGGCATGGGGAGAAAAGCTTCATAACAAACAAAAAATATTTATAAGTGCATCATTATTGAGCTAGCTTAATACTTAGGCAAAAGTTGTGCCAGGTAAAAGATATCCATTGTCTAGAAAGACTTGTCTGGATGCACAGTCATACCTTTAAGAGAATACAAGTTCTGCCAGCATCAACTTCTGTGTAGCTCACTCCAATCTACATGTTGCCAGCGGCAAGTATGTTTCTAGTACCAGATTCCTGTAATACTGACCCCACACACACCAACCATTCATGACATTGTGATAATGGGTGTGAGAGGCCCTCTCCCCTTAGCTTTCTGGTTGAATCTGAGGACCTGGAAGCTAATGTCTCTCAGACAGAGCTTCTGCTCATTTCTTCTTTTAAACAAAACCCCAAAGTTTGTATAAGCCACAATAAACTTACCTCTGCCACCACTCCATCCTTTAATAAGTTTAATGGTTACATGAGAAAGGAGTAGGAGTCAGAGCATTGATTCACTTCCCCCTCTGGAGCCAGGCATTGAGAAGGCCATATATGCAATTTTAAAGGGTCACAGATTCGTAAATTCATAGATCTATAGACTGTTAATAGATTAATGACCCGGGAGGGGCATTTCTAAGCCTAGCCAAGTTTTCCCGAAAGAATAATGATGTTTTGTATCCAAATAAGACATTGAAGGGTCAGGCATTTATAGTCTACCTCTGTCCATAAGGGACATGGATGCCAGGCCTGGTGTAAATTTCCCATTCCCTATCCACCTGTCTAGGTTACATTTAAACTGGGTAATAGACAAACTCAGCTTCACATGGATGGGAAGCCTATTCAGAGGCAGCATCTGGGATGCATATCTGTATCTCCAGAATATTTTATTTAAGTCACAGACAAAATTCATGTCCCCAGACTTTGTATTTCTGGTACTCTTTGACTTATGAATATGTAGGAGATTCACAAGTGTGGGGTTTGTAGATGCCTTGTAAGCCAGGCATAGATCACCCCTCAGCAATCTGTAGAAGGCTGAGTAGAGGGAAAGGGCTTGCATTTTTTTTTTTTTTGTACGGAACTTCTGAGGTTATTCTAGTTGCTGCATTTGCCTTGCCAGATGCATACCAGAGGGATCATTGTACTATGATTGTTCTGATAAGGGCAGAATACAGTGGGATAATGATTTCTTTGGACCTAGATGCCATGCCCTTACTTATAAGCTGCACAAAATAAAAGGATTTCCTCACCACCGTGGTCACATGGTGGTTTAAGGTAAGGCTACTGTCTATGTGAATACTTAGATCCCTGACCACTGGGTAGACTCTTAGGGGTGTATTATGAGCAAGGTAATTTGTCAGGATGGTTAACTTTCCAAAGGTGCAATTATGCATTTTTTTTGCATTGAGTTTAAGACTGTGGTTTTTGCACCATTTATTAGTCAGAGATAGACCTCGAAGAACTGTAGTGTCTGCAGGGGAGTCAATGATAACCCCCAGCTTGCAATCATCTGCAAACTTAGTCAGCCATAAACCTTCAGCATTTGCTTCCATTTCAGAGAAATAGATGCCAAAAAGGAGTGGGCCCAGTACTGAGCCCTGGGGGACTCTGCTAGTAACTGGCCTCTTGGTGAAGATGGCCTCACCTATTTTGACCTCTTGGGTGCTATCAGTGAGACAGTTGGCTATCCAGTGGGTGATAAAAGAGTTTATACCTAAATTAGTGAGCTTGTCTATAATGCTTGAGTGGGGTATTGTATCAAAAGCCTTGGACAGGTCGAGGTAAGCTGCGTGCACAGTTTTACCTTCATCCACTGCTTTGGTGAACCTCTCAAAAAAGTCCCACCAGATATAATAGGCATGGCCTTCCTTTAACAAAGCCAAACTGTTATGGGTCCAGCATTTGCAGGTTACATGTGTCCTCATTTATCATGTTCATTGTGATTCTTTCCATGACCTTGTATACGAGGCTGGTAAGAATTATGGGCCTGTAGTTACCCGGATCAGTGGTTGGCCCTCCTTTGTGTAAGTGAATGACTGTAGCTATCTTCCATTCCTTGGGGTCAAAATCTAACTGAAAGCTCCAGTTGAAAAGCGATCCAAGTGGACCTAAGAGGTCATGTTTCATGCTATTTATTAAACATCCTGGGATGTTATCTGGGGCCATTGGTGCAGTGTTTTTGGCCTTGGAAAGTGCATTGATGACCTGTTCCCTAGTAATAGTTGGAGGGATTATGTTATGTGGCATTTCCTTTGGACTGTTAGAGTGGAGTAGGAGAGAAATTTGAATAGAACCAGTCAGCCAAAAGATTGGCAATGGCCTCCAGTTCAGTGTGAGTGATGCCATTTACAATAGGTTCTATGCATTGTTGTGTATTTCCTCTGTGGTTACGGACAGCTGTTGATAGCCCACTGGTTGTCCTTTGCCTGAGAAGTTATTTTGTTCTTCGAATGTAGCCTTTGAAGTATTAATTAACCCTCTTAGCTGTCTGTTCAGATTGGTCAGGTGCTTTTAGTGTGTATGGCTTTTTTCCTCCTATATTTGGCTAATACTTTTTTGTTGTTGTATAGCCAGTTAATACTGTAATTTCACCAATGTGGCTTGTCATTTGAGTTTGTTTAATTCTTACAAGTGTGCACAGCTCGCTCTATACAGCTATCAATGTGGCTGTATAGAGATTTTGTAAATAGCTCAGTGTTGCTATGGTGTTTATTGGGTTTGGGGTTGCTTGAAATTTAGCCAAGGTGTTTTTGTAGAAGGAGGTTAGCCTTGAAATAGTTCATAAAGGTTTTTGGTTTTGCTGAATGCCCAGATTTAATTTTTATTTCAAGCCATACTGCCTTATGGTCAGATCTAATAAGCAAATATAGTACATTGGGTGAGGAACATTGGCCCCTGAAGGGGCCTTGAACTCTGCAGCAGTTCCTCATTTCCTAATAAAGTTGTGGTTATATATAAGCTCCACAGCAAAATAAAGTAGAATTTCAACCATATATCCTGTAACTGACCCCTATGTGATTTTGGTAGCACAGAATCCAGAGACAATAAGATTTTTGCTACCAACAAAGCCTTTGAATAGGATGGGAAATACAACTTTCCTTTGCCATTTTGAAATAGAACTTGAACTCTCAGCTATTTTGTCTCCAGGATCCAGTTCCCAGGTTCATAGTTTGCTGTCTTACAGTTCAGGGAACCACTAAGGAACCTAGCCCAAATTACACTGAGAATGAAACGAATCACTCAAAACACAAAGTTGTCCACTCCAACAGAAGAAACAGCTGCAGTCCGAATACTGGTATCTTCAATGTATTACAAAAAGGATTAAGCACTTTTGTCTAAGATACATAAGACTCCATTACAATCGACCTAGCCCAAATTCACAGTTGTCCCAACCACTTTCTGATCTAAGTGACTTTCCAAAGGTCACACAATAGGCAAATGAGAGCTGAGGAAATCAGACCCTGTACCACAGGAACTACAACTCACAGCTTTAACACACTATGCCAACTGCCAGACTGTGGACCAAGCAATGAAAAACAGCCGTTTATCACTTTGCTCACAATGTTCAGAATGGATTTTGACATAGTCAATTTGTGGATATGATATGGCTAGAGCAGTAGACTCAGGAATATGCTTGCACAGGGGGGTGTAGCAGAGGTTGTCTTCCTTCCATCCTCAAGGGGACGTTCTGTCTAGCTGGTCTTCTAGGAGCTGGCAGATGACCTCTTGAATAGAAAATAAGGCTTGTCCATGTAGAGATACCATGTTGTTAATCATACAATTCACTGTTGCAGTAATTAATTCATGAGCTAGCTTGCCCACAGGCAGTAGTCCACCTGGCTGACCAAGCTTTTATAGCTGTACCTGTACCTCAAGTCTTTTACCAACTACCACAGACATGTAAAGATGTCAATGACATAAGAAGGCTGTACTAGTCAGTGCCATATTCAAATCTGTCTTGCCATTTTTTATTACTGTGGACATAGTCAGAGTCATTAGTTCATCAGCTGGACCACTTCCAAAAAAAAAGATAGGTACTCAGTAGAGTATTTTCTACTATTGTTATGTACTGAAACAGATTCAGAATCTTCTATAAAAGTTAGTAATTCCATTATTTGTGGAAAACAAATTCCATATAAGGATTTCCACCTACTTGGTTCTACTTCATCCCAGAGCATAACAGGTATCCACATTGTGTTAGTTTCAAACAAAGGACAACTGAAGAAAGGAGCTAAATATCTGTAAGAGTTTGCAGCTAACAATGGAGTGTATGTCTTGTTCTAGACTGCACTGGCATTAGTCAAGGACTCCAGAAACCGTCATCTGAAGAAAAAGCATTCTGATAAAAAAACACAGGGAGCAGCATTGGGAGATTGAAGACATTCCTGCCATTTGATTCAGTATCCCTAGGTCTGGTGAATCCTGACACAGTGAGGTAATTTTACAGTCCCATTTCCAGAATCAGTAAGTCCCAGTGCCTATGGCATGACCACACTGCAGGCCATCAAACCATTGGTCTTCAACTTGTCCTAGACAAAGGGTTGGTTCATGTCTTCTGATGGTAAAGGGGTCACAGTGTTGGAGGCTTGTGTTCTTGTTACTGAGGGGGAGGGCAGTGTACTCAAAATCTATCTTTTGTTAGCAATTTCCTAGAAACTGTTCACCCATTATCTAAGACAACCAGGTTGGCTCTTTTTATGGATAGACACAGAGTGACAAAGGCCAAACCAGTGCTGTCTATTTTTTCAAACATCTTTATTAAATTTACACATATGACAAAGGCAATCTTACATTTATATAAATTAAAAACATACAAAATGATATCACTTTAGTTGCGAACAGTTTGAATCACAGACACCATTGAAACAACTGTAGTTGTAAACATTATACATCACTTATAAACCATCCAGTCATTGTCAATTAAGCATTATATAGCTCATTCAAATCCTGCCTCTTAATCCTGCTTTGCATATATTGTTCCCACAATTCCCATATTTTCCTATGTAGTTTGTTCCTTCCCTTTTCTAAAGATCCCAATTCCAGTTGTTTTTTCGCTGTCACTATATTCACTACTTCTAGTAAAGTTGGCCTAGACTTGGATTCCCATTTTCTAGTAATTGCTTTTTTGGCAGCCACCATAATTACACTCAGCAAGGCTTTACTATGTCTAGGCAATTCTGATTCTGTAACATAACTCAAAAAAAAAAAAAAATCATCTGCTCAGTCAGTCCAATCTGTTCACCCAGCGTTCCTATACTATATAAGATACGCGTTGTCATTATGCCCATGTTTTTTCTGAGGAAGTTGGGAGATTATTCCTGACGAAAAGTGGATTTTATTTTTCGTACACTTAAATTAAACAATTTTACGTACTCTTACTTGTGCTACTAGCCGATTTGTTGTGGAACCAGGATCCGTGTTTGCTGCAGAGAGTCAGTTTATTTTCATTAGCTTGTTTTAGTGTTTGTGTTCATGGAACCAGGATCTCCACCAAGTTCGACCTTTGAGTCTAGCCAACAAGGAGGCGACGGCAATTTGACGGCCCTCATAGAGCTATTATCTCAGAAAGTCGATAACCTTTCAAAAAGGCTGGATGACACGATCCAGTCTCAAGGAATTGTGAGTCAACAAGGTACCACTAATAGAATTATGCAAGGTAATTCAAATCTACAACATGGGCGTTTTGTTCTTGATGATGAACCGATTGTGCGTAATGCTCCCGTAGCTTGTAGGAGCGTTACAGCTGACGAACCGGTTACAATGAATGCGAACAGTGGACTACAACAAACTGACGGTACAACGTTACCAATTGGGAAGGATTTACACTCTTGGGTAAACAGAGCATTTTTGTTTACTGGAACACATTTAAATATTAATCAGGAAGCTGCCCAAGAGGTAAGAGTGGATTTATCCACAAAATTGAATACACTTGACGAGAATTTATGCAAACTAAGAAAAGTTCAGCTAGAAATAGCATACTTTAGAGAATGCATTACCTTGAAAATTGTGCCTAAGGGTCTCGGTCTATGGCAGTACCCTACAGGGCTGACTGAGGGTACTGTTTTTCATAAAGCTTTAATAACTTTGTTTGATAGGCACGGACTAGAATTGTTGGAAGTGCTTTGTATTCACTACCAACAAACTGTGGACAGACTTATTGATGAAACCAATAAACTTGATTCAGAAATTAAGAATGATATGTGTTTTTCTAGGTACCGCTTCGACTATGATCGTATTTTTGATAGTATCGATCAGTATCTATCAAAAATTAACTCTACAAAAATAAAGAAAATTAAAAGAGACTTAAAAGATTATGAGGCAGGTACAGCCTATCCAAAACCACCTAGTTCACAACGAGGTTTTTTGGCCGACGAGAATGGTACTCAAAGTAATTCAGAAGAGCCACAGAACCAAGAAATTGCACCGGTTAACTCCTCCATTGACAATAATGAAATTGTACTGACTCAGCACGATGCTAATCTGAGTACTAACCGTCGGAGCGAAAGGATAGCATCTAACAATAATAATAAAAATAACTCTAACTCTAATCAAAACACGTTCACTAGAAATACGAACCAAAGAAATTTTCGGTATCGAGCCTCGAACTTTATAGAATCGAAAACGAGAACAACCAGGAGTGCGAACAAGATCAAACAATAATGATGGACACTGTTTTAGCTATTAACAAAGATGTCAAATGTAAAATTTTGTATAATTCCAGTATGGATTTTAAGGTTTATAATTATTCTGACATTGACGTCAGTTCAGAAATGATTGATTTATTAGCAAAGGGACATACATTTGTCCCATCAATAGGAATTGATGTAGCAACTACTTTAATTGACCTTAAACTTTTTATTAGAAAACTCAACTTAATGGTTTTAATGCGAGGTGACATGAATAATAAGACTGATTATTATGTCTCGAGTGTGTATAACCCACCCTTACATCCTTTACTAACTTTATTCGAACAAGTTAGTAAATTGGACATTCGTAATCTCAAGAGTATAGGAAATGCTCCAAGACACAATAAAGATCGAACTTTTAATATTAGTAGAGATGCCAGGGAGAACTTGAAATTTCTGTGCCAAGCCCCCGCCCGTATTATGAAACCAGATAAGGGTGGGGGGGTTAGCGATTATGAATATCATGGATTATAATGAAAAAATGACTGAAATTTTAGATAGCCACACGTATGTAGAAGCATCTAAAAATGAGATGTATGGTGCCTATAGGAAAGTTACAGCCTTTATTGAAGAACTATATATAGAGGCAAGAATTGACAAATCAATGTACAATTACCTAACCCAACCTGCCCCTCGAATTCCGAGGTTATTTGGAATCCCAAAGGTTCATAAATGTATAGATAATCCACCTATGAGACCATTAGTGGATGGTAGGAATAGTATTACTTACACGTCCGCTAAAGTGGTTGACAATATTCTAAAGAAATACATAAAACTCGAAACACAAATATCCAAGGATTCTTGGTCATTCCTCGAGAATATTAATAAACTTGAGTTTAGTGAGGATACTTTTTTCATAACTATTGATGTGAAGGATTTATATTCATCAATACCACACAGTGTAGGAATAGAGTGGGTTGTACAAATGTTAAAAATCTTGGATGCTCCCATACAAGAGATACAACTTGTAGGAGAACTGATTGATACAGTACTATCGTATAACTATGTTCTTTTTAATGATGAAATATACCACCAAAAAGTCGGGGTAGCAATGGGCTCCCCCTGTGGTGCCAGCCTGGCTAATTTGGTTATGGCATACTGGGAGAGGGAATATGTGTTAAAAAATCCATTGTGCAAAGACCGGATTCAGTTCTATACCCATTTCTTAGATGACATCTTTATCCTTTTCCAGGGTACTTTAAATGAAGTAAAACACTTATTAGATATGTTTAATTCTAGTACTGAATTTTTACAATTTACTTTTAATTACAGTAGAAATGGGATAACATATTTGGATGTAGAACTATGTAAGGATTACTACGAAAAGAAATTTGTTTCTAGAATCTTTCGTAAAGACACATATTCTAATATGTTTTTACATTTTACCAGTTGTCATCCTACATATCAGAAAAAAATCAGTAGTCAAAGGCCAGGTTGTAAGAGCAGCCAGGATGATTACCAAGGACACCGAATTTGAGGATGAATATAAATTATTAAAATTGTTCTTTAGAGAGAGAGGGTACCCGGATAATTTTGTATATGACATCATAAGAGAAGTCCAGTATAAAAGAGAGTTAGGTGTTTATACTCCAATCATGAACAATAGTAAAGCAAGTAGACCATTGATGAGTTTAAGAACTAAAGCATTCAAACCATGTAGTTTTATCTGTATGTTTAATATGGATTCCTACCAAGTTACAAGTATCATTGTGAAAAATTGGGATATTTTGATGAGAGATAGTCAGCTCAAACTGTTACTCCCAACAATACCTGGAATAACTTTTAGGCGAGGTGTTAACTTGAAGAACATATTGGAGGCTAACCCTAGACCATTCGGTAATAGGAAGGGTATGCATAAGTGTAATATGTATTTAAGCATGTGCAGAAAATGTGATGCATTTTATGTCGGTAAATCTGAAAGGAGGTTAAAAAACCGAATTTATGAACACAATTATGACATAAAAACTAGTTGCATCAAAAATGCCCTTTACAGACATAAAACTAAATGTGTGGAGACAGCTTTTCATTTTTTTGTATTAGAAGTAGTGAACAAAGATGTGAGGGGGGGGGCCTTGGGAGGACACTATTGAGTATCAGGAGTTGTTATGGCAACTACAGTTAGAGTCATACAACCCTCCTGGCTTAAACAATACAGTGTCCTTGGCCCCAGTGTTAAAAATGAGGGCAGCCAAATTATGACTGTAAAAATAAACCTTACAAGTTATTGCTACTATGGTTTATAATTTAATGAAATATATTTTTTAAGATTCATACTTTTTTTAAGATTCATATATTTTTTTAAATGTACGTTTTAATTTGTTTTACACTCAAGAAAGAAAGTGAGTAGCTCCAAACAGCTATTGGTTTAAAATGTGCATTTTAGAGAATAAAATATTTTTTGAACACTAGAGGGTGCTAGAATGAAATGTAATTTAATGTTATACATTGGTTTTATAATGAGTTGTTTTTAATTTTGTTATTTCAAAATAAATTAAATAGGTTTAATATAATATAAGTTTATGATGAATTTGAATTGTATTTATTTTATTTAAGCTATGTAAGCTATTTTAAAATGAATTTTTTTAGGTAAATTACGGATGTATGAGCAGGTTTCTGCAGTAAATGACAGCTTAATATGATTTTTAATGGGTATTAATTAAAGTTTAATTAATCAATTTGTACAATCAATATTTGTATATAAAGTGTGGTGTATTGTCAATTGAGTATTCACCTGCATCTGATGAAGTGTTACAAACGAAAACGCAAGTGTGTAGACATAGCGTTAATGTGCTTGGGATCAGTTTTTGGAGATTATTGCTTTTGTGGTCGACTTGTCATGCCTTTTGACAATAAACCTGTGTTTTAGAGAAGGACTGAGCTTTATTTCCTCCACTGGTGCATTTCTTACTGGATAAGTGTAATATGTGCCGGATGTGTAAATATATTGACACTGGATGTAACTTTATGATAGGTAGTAATAAATATACTACCAAGGGGAAATTTAATTGCAATAGTAAGCAAGTTGTTTACCTGGCGAAATGTACAACATGCCCAGCTTTCTATATAGGTAAAACTGATAGGAAGCTGGGCGAGAGGATCTATGAACATACATACTGTATAAGTAAGACGAAAATGGAAAATGCACTTGCTAGACATGCAAGTACGTTTGAGGGGCATGAATTTAAATTTAGAGTTCTTGATCAATTGTACAGTGATGGAAGAGGTGGTCCTGAGTCACTAAAATTGGAAAGAATAGAACTACTTTGGCAACTTAGAGTGAACGCCTGTCAATACCCTGGTCTTAACGAAATGTGTTCGATTATGTGTATTCTTAGACTGAAAAATTTAAATAGATAAGAAAAGGAGTGTGAATAGATGTTTTGTATATCAGGGAATAACTTTCTGGCATTATTTTAAAGTGTACCAGAGTATGCTAATATTAGTTGTGTCATTAGAAAGGGGAGTTCATACTTTTACTTAATAATTGCTGGTTACATATATTTTTTCCTTGTAGTGTTTATCATTTGTAATAATTATCATTTGAGCAGTGATTTGATACGAGCTCAATTAAATAAATAAATAAATAAATAATATAGTTATACAGTTATTTATAACTATATTCACTATTATATATTTATACATTTATATTTTTTCACAAATATGTATATATTTATTTTTTCACATATATATATATATATATATATATATATATATATATATATATATATATATGCATATGTGTTTTATATATTTCATATAGATTTCTATAGTACATATGAAATAATTGTCAGTAAGTTGTTAGAAGGTTTACTTACACTGTCAGTTTATGAATTAGTATCTAGTAAAATGTATAGAAAAATTTTAAGAATAGTTGTTAATGGTTTTTAAAATTTTCAAAAAAATTTTTTATCATAGTTCAAGTATGAAGCTGGGATTTATTTGTTTATTTGCATTTTAATTTTTACTGTTCATTGTACCGTTTAGGGTTCATGTTAGTATTACTTTAAGTCTACAGACTAATTAAGTTGTGCATCATGTGCTATGTTAATTAACTATATAAGATACGCGTTGTCATTATGCCCATGTTTTTTCTGAGGAAGTTGGGAGATTATTCCTGACGAAAAGTGGATTTTATTTTTCGTACACTTACATTAAACAATTTTACGTACTCTTACTTGTGATACTAGCCGATTTGTTGTGGAACCAGGATCCGTGTTTGCTGCAGACACCCAGCATTCCTGACAGAGTGGGCCGCAGGGAATCCCAAAAGTCTGCCAGCTCATCACACTTCCAAAAAAATATGTTCCCAGCTACCTCTTTCTTGCATATCACACCTCCAACATTTGCTGTCTACCTGAGGAAAAAAATTTTTGGAGTCTACTTGGGGTATAAAAATACCTGTGTAAACACTTCCAGGCAAAGATCCTAAATCTTCTAGACTTTGTTGCATATTTGGGAAATATACATGTATCCCCCCGTTGTCTATTTGTGAATTGCTTGTCCAATCTCTCTTCCCAATCCTTTCTAAGCTCTGCTGATTGAGTCTTATAATTATCATGCAATATTTTATATGCTTTACTAATTATTCCTTTTTTAATGGCAACTTCTGTTCTAGATTCTGTTAAAAACTCTACCAGTGCTGGTCTTTCACATAGTAACCCCCTATGTCTTTCTTTTTGCCTATACTCTGATATCAATCCATGATAGGGAAGGCACTCTCTAACCTGCAGTCCAATTAAATTCTTGGCCTCTTCCCATTCTATTACATTTCCCTTTCTAGTTATTTGCTCTCAATACCTTGGTTCCTTTGACAGTTTTCTCCAATAAATTCCAGCCTCCTCATGCCTGTTATCTGTATCCCTGACCACAGTCAACCTTATCAGCAAAATCTCTTTGAACCAGCGCTGTCTAGTTTGTCTTGACCTAGGTTTGATGGTGCCTCAGTTGCTCATTTACTTCTACTTCCCAGGCTTATACCCAGCAACTTTTTCAGTTGCCACAGGATTTCCTGTCTTTCTTGAAATTCAACAGCTGACTTTAGAAATACTTCAGTGGTCTGGAGCCCCATCAAAAAAGGAAAGGGAGAGCCTATTGTAGAAAATTCAAACACTGCAGATGCAAAAGTAAATGAACTGGCTTATGTGGGACAGATGCCTTCTACTGTTTCTTATAAGTACTGACAATGAGGACACCTTATCCTCTTTCAGACAATTTTATTAAGATGAAGGAAGAGTTCCAGTGAGAGTCTAAAGAACAGTCGAGAGTCCAAACTCTGATATAAATAGCTGTGCCTGGGACACTTGTTATGCCTCCAATCAAAGATGACTCAGAGATCATGTTTACCATCACATCTATGGGTCTGATCCCCCTTTTCCAAGGAATCCTGACAGTTTTACAGGGTCAAGGATCTCCATAAATTCTTTTGCAAGAATGCTCTAGTTGATATAACAATGGTGTCCCTTGATTCCAGCAAGATATCTGCCTCTGCCCTGTCCAAGAACCCAATTCTGAAAGACACAGAAATAAAATAATCAACGAATTTCAAAACAAGGGTTATGTTGTCCTTCAGAGGATTGAACTGCCAGACCCACATGCTTATTTATCAGAAATCTCTGCTGGAAAAGATGAAGGTTAATGCAAAGGGGAAACTTCAAAAAGAATATGAAGCAGAGATGCCAGGCACTTCAGAAGTATAGATATATATTGTAGTTGATGTATCATGCAGGATAGCAGCCTAACATGCCTGGGAGAGGACTTTGCACCTACCAGACCATTTGAAGGCAGTATTCCAGAATGCACTACTGGACAAACACCTCATATTTGAACCCTCCATGGAAAGTGTCTTCAAAAGAATGGAGAAGAAAGGGAATACTTTGCAGTCTGTAAAGCAAATATTTCAGTTCCTGGCACTTAAATTAAGCAGAAACTACCCAATTAAGTCTTAAACTTTATGTCCAAGATGACACAAGAATAAAACTGATTAAAAAGGGAAAATTCAGAAAAGAATGGTAAGCAAAACCAAAAGACAACCCAGTGGCTAACAAGGTCATGAATCCCTGAAGGAACATTATTTTCTTATCTGAGCTACACAATTCAGCTCCTCTCTAAAGTCCACCCCAGCCTGTCTTTCCAGTGCCAATTAAAAACTACCAAAATGAGCCAAAATAAAAACTGTAAAAAAAAAAAACAACTGACCACGGACCAAATACAGCAGATTTATTAACACATACAGCGCTTCAGCTTAAAAACAGCCTTCCAAAAGTAACAAACACAAAGCATTGATTCATTTAAATATCAGTAGATAATTGAATAATTAACTTTCAATTATTTAATAACATACTTCCAATTACATTCCTTATTAAGCCACAAGGCTCTAAGGCATTATACTTTAAAGTAAACATAGTTTCCTTCTGTAATAATTTATCGTTAATAACACATTCCCAATAAAAATATTATTTTTTTCTAGAAAAGTTCCCTTAAACACTCTCCGTTTGCTGCATGAACATTTTTGAAATGTGCACCCAAATGACTATCCTACTTCATGTTTTAATGTCTCTAATGTGTTCCTGCAACCGTTTTTTAAAAAGCTGTACCTCTCTGTCCCACATAAAATAATTTGCAAGTACAACTTACCATATATACAATGCCTTCAGTATTACAAGTATAAATTCCAGCTGAATAAAATCTAATTCCATTAGTAACATTAAAATACCTTACTGTATATTTACAAATCAAACACTTATTACAAGTAAATTTTCCTTTATTCAAAGATGTATTATTGTACAATGTCAGATTCTGTGGAATAAAGTTTTTATGTACCACCATATCTGCTAGATTCCTCCCTCTTTTATATGATACCCACACATTATTTTGCAATACCTTCACCAAATCTTTGTCCCTTAACAACATAGGCCAGTAATACCTTATTTCCTTGACTGTTTGTTCAGTCAAAACATTACATGTAGTCACAAAATACATTTCTTTACCTTCACTGACATTACTTTTGCAGGGGGTCTTTTCACAGAAATTATTACATTCATTTTCTTTTTCCTCCACAGGTTTTACTCCATAACGTTTACTTAACACTTTACATCCAGAATTTATAACCCTATCTTTATCATATCCCATTTTATATATTTCTTTATATAAATCCATATCCAAACTACATAATTTTTCTATCTGTAAAAATTCTTTATATGGTAAGATAGACATTAAATGTGGGGGTTGACAGCTGTTACCATATTAAAAAAAATTATGTGAAGATCATAGACTGATGGTGAAGCCATTATGGAGTAAGACCTTTGGAGGAAAAATAAAATGAATGTAATAATTTCTGTGAAAAGACCCCATGCAAAAGTAATGTTAGTGAAGGTAAAGAAATGTATTTTGTGACTACATGTAATGTTTTGACTGAACAAATAGTCAATGAAATAAGATATTATTGGCCAAAAATAATGTGCGGCTATGATATAAAAGAGGGAGGAATCTTTCAGATATGGTGGTACATAAAATCTTTATTCTACTGAATCTGACATTGTTCGATAATATATCTTTGAATAAAGGAACATTTACTTGTAATAAGTGTTTGATTTGTAAATATATAGTAAGGAATGTTAATGTTATTAATGGGATTATATTTTATCCAGATGGAATTTATACTTGTATTGAAGGTATTGTATATATGCTAAGGTGTACTTGCAAATTATTTTATGTGGGAGAGAGAGAGATCTTTTTAACAACCATTGCAGGAATACATTCGAGACATTACAAACATGAAGTTGGATACCCCTTTGGGTGCACGTTTCAAACATTTTCATGCAGCTAACCCAGAGTGTTTAAGGGCAACTATTCTAGAAAAAAATATATACTTTTAGTGGGGAATGTGTTGATATTAAGAATAAATTATTGCAGAAGGAAACTGTCTATTTTAAAGTACAATACCTTAAAGCCTTGTGGCTTAAATAAGGAATGTAATTGGAAGTATGTTATTAAATAATTAAGTGTTAATTATTCACTTATGTACTGATATTTAAATGAATCAATGCTTTGTGTTTGTTACTTTTTGGAAGGCTGTTTTTAAGCCAAAGTGCCAAGTGTGTTAATAAATCTGTTGTTTTTGTTCCGTGGTCAATTGTTTTTTACTGTCTTTCCAGTCCCCCCTTTGCCCTTCTCCAGAAAGAATAGGAAGATGGTTAAGCTGTTTTTATATAGAACTGGAAAACATTATTCAGGACCAGTGGGTCTTCGCGATTTTTCAACAAGGTTGCAAACTGCAGTTTCTAAAATTTCTAGATTGCGAAGAAATTCCCTCTGTTCCATGGGATCATCTCACTCTTGAACCTCATCTGCTGAGGGACCTACTGGAGTAAGGTACCATAGAAAGACTAACAAGAAAAGAAGAAACACACCCTGGGATTCAATAAACTCAGTGCAGAAATAGTGCTATTCCTGCATGGAGTGAACCATGTCCATTTCCACACAGCCCTAACAACAGCGCGCCTTGCATATTCATGAAAGCGTGCTACTGATAAGGGCTATACGGACACGAACAGCGAACAACTGCAGGGGCCATGTTCCAGTAGTGCTCTCACAGTTAATATGCCCCCTGCACCTCGAAAGCGCTGTACGGCACTTTGTAAAAGTATTTTCGCATAATATTAGAGAACGTCTCTAATATTATGCCAGTATTTCAGTGTCCTTGGACTGAAATTAAATAAATGAGTATTACAGTGTCCACGGACACTAAAATACATAGGGGAGCAAGAAAGCAATCCAGAGGATGTGTGACAGGTTCTGTCACACACCCCCTGCATTATAAAAGTGCTGTACGACCATAGCCCTATACCTCACAACTTGTTAAAGCAAGAAATCTGGACAAAGGCACAAATAATAGAGGAAAAAGCCCTAAAAATAGAGACACTTTTTAAAATATTGCTCTTACAAACTTAGAAAGTTGATAGAAAACAGGTTATGTATTAGCATGAATTTTCTGAAGGATAGAAGTCTGAAACTGAAATGTATGCCATTATTTCCTGACTGCAGTCCTCAATGACTTGCCAGAAAACCACAATTTGATCAGAAACAGACAAAAATATGAGACAAAAATTTGGACATTCTGCGAAAATCTGTACAGTTGAGAGGTATGCATAGCCACCAACTGCACAGGTTTCCGCAGAATGCTCAAGTGTCTGCCTCACATACCTCTTAACCTCCTAGAGCAAGAACGCTGTACAAAGCCATAAATAATGGGGGGACAAAGGCACAAAAATAGGGACATGGTTTAAAAAGTGCACTGACAAATCTGAAAGCTGACAGAATAAAAGGTTTGCAGTAGCACAGACTTCCTGCAGGGTATGAAGACTGAAACACAAATGTCTGTCATGTGAAAGCACCATACGGCCATAGCCGTCAACTGTACAGGTGTCTGCAGAATGCCCAGATGCCTTCCCCGCATACTTCTCACCCTCCTAGAACAAGAAAGCAGTACAATGCCATAAATAACGGGTGGACAAAGGCACAGAAATAGGGACTTGTTTTAAAAAGTGCACTGAGAAACCTGAAAGCTGAAAGAATAAAAGGTTTCAGCAGCACAGACTTCCTGCAGGCATGAAGACTGAAACACAAATGTCTTCCATGTGAAAGTGCAGTATGGGCAAAGCCCTCAACTGTACAGGTGTCTGCAGAATGCCCAGGTGCCTGCCTCACATACCTGTCAACCTCCTAGAGTAACAAAGCTGTACAAGGCCATAAATAATTAATTTTTTTCCATACTAAGATATCTTTAAGCGCAGCTGAGCAGGTGTGTGTGTTATGGCCCTCTGCCCAGCATTGCTTAAACACCCCAGAGGAGATAAATAAAAATATACATCTAAAATCCAAATGCTTGGATAGTGTACTGGTTAAAGTCCTGGCTTTATATGCAGGCAGTCACAGTTTGAGTACCAAGACAGGCATTTCATTTTTTAGATAGGAAAGTAGTGTTAATTTTTATTTTTTATTTTAGATGATGTAGTAATTGATATTTGTCAACCAGGGTAGTGTAGCTGGTCTAAAATGTAAGTGTGAGTGCATATAACATGTGAAAACACCCAATGTACACACAAGTGTCCCATACAGTATAATCACACCCTATGGTAATGTAATGAAAGCACACAGAGAGATGTCATGTAAAGTAAATCATATACACTTACTATTATGTCAGTAATGATTAAGTTATTATCCTGATATTTTAATAAAATGAAAAGTGGGCAATGGTTAGCAGTGCTCAGCTATGTTTAGCCAGCGTAAGCATTGCTTAAATGTGAATGCTAAGCAGCAGTCAACTCAACTAAATGGATTTGTGCACTGTTAAGCAATGCTCAGCAATTACCCCTTTAAGCGCTGTTCAACCCAGCTTAGCAGGTTTGCGCATTGCTAAGCTGTGCTCGGCAGTTTCAAAATCGACCAATTATGGCAAAGGGCAGGAATATGGCCTTATTTAAACTGCACAGGCGAGAACACAGCCAGAACCTGTTATAGTTCAACCAGTGCAGGAACCATGGCTGGTGCAGGTGAGGGTTCATACTTTAGGGCACAGCCTTAGGGGGTATCGTGGAGTCCAGGGTCATGGCTGAACTCCTCTTAAGTAGCCATGATAAGAGACTGCTGCAGGACCAGTACCAGAGCTCCCACTATAAAGCAGAGGCCTGGGACCGTCTCGCCCATGATCTCACCAGTGCTACTGGCATCTCCTGAACTGGTGAGCAGTTCCAACACCACTATGCTGACTTAAAGCAGAGGAAGGGGGTGCTCTTGGACCAGTGAATTCAAGATGCCAGGGACAACTGTGCTCCAGCAGTTTGTAAGCATCGTAGATATAGGTGTACCAAATTTTAGCCTGAGGATGTGATAGACAGGTGTACATAACATTTGTTTTTCTCCCCTACAGCTGCAGCAGAGAGGGCTAGTAACATTGAAGACCATGCTGACAGGCTGCTCAGGCTGCGCCAACAGGTTGGTGAGTAAAAATCTATTTTGCAGTATATTGTGCAAATAACTAAGAAGGAGTGCATTGTATAGTGCTAGTAGGTACACTGTTATTTTATTAGCTGAATAACTAAAGTATGTCTGACTAAGATTGATCTGAAATAAACATCTATAACAGAAACTGTTATGTTTACTCTGGTATGTTGTTGTAGACTTAGAATGTAGCTGTAAAACAAGATATAAATGCCCTGTGTTAACCTTTGCTTTCCAGATTGTAGTAATTCAAAGGATTAATGCACAGTACACTATCTGTCATGCATGCATCATAGGATTACAAGTTCAGACTAAGCAAGAGGCTAATAGGCTGAAACCAATAAAACAAGAAACAGCAGTTCCCCAGTAGCTCAACGTGATGAGAAATAGCTTAGTCGTTATTTTGCACACCCAGACACTGTTCAAATCCAGGAAGTGGTACTAAGATGTGTGTATATCTACACACAAGGAATCAGGAATATATGTAAAAACAGTCAGGTAGTGTTAACAGATATTTTCTCCACAGGTTTTACAGGTAAGGAAATGTTGGTAGTAGCTGTATGAAAGGTATACTAATAAACCATGTACAACTGTTCAACTGTCCCACCACATGCCTGCAAATGACAGCAGGATAGGTGTATAAAACATGTACACTTCCCAATACATGTCTGTCAAGTGTCACACTGTCATGGCTAGTGGTCACTGCTGCCAATAACCCTGGGCGCAGATAGGAAACCAGTTGAAATATGCCAGTAGTATGCTCACATGACAGCAGTTTAGGGTACCCCTCTTGTGCCCAATATGTAACCCTGACATGTATGAATCCTCTCTAGCCATGTACCCAGAGTTGTCACAGTTTGCCCATACCATTCCAGGCTGACAGTTTAATAGGTATGTTTGTGCTACAGAAGCTATGGGCCATAGGTAGATGTAAAGTGAGGGCAGACCAATAGAGTATTGAGCAGCACTGTTGTGGAAGATAGAAGCATAAATAGTTGTTAATGGACTTTGTCTCTCCACCCACCCATCATCAGCATCAATAGTTATTATTCATATACTAGGAGTATATTGTTCTCCAAACCTAACGTTGGGACTTGTGTTCTATTATTGTTCATATATTTGATTGGTTGCATGTTAACATACCTTGTTCAAATAACATTGTTGGTGGCCAGTTGTCAGTGTCACTGACATGCTGTTACAATGCATACTGTTGTTCCATTTATGCGTCTGTTCTGTTTGCTATGCAACTGTTTCAAATCTGTTTTAATAGGTTAACTAGAACACCCATGCATGCTGTTATAACTAATCTTGAAATGTATTGTTCATGACTAACCCAATATATTTTGTAGAATCTCAACACCATAGCATGTTTGGGAAGGTAGATCCCGGCGGATCTACCTGTCCCACATCACGTCTTCGTCCATTGGTCCTGCACCACCTTCGGGTGGAAATGCGTCAGAGGATGGGGCCCATCCCCCGAGAGCGAGCATGGAGAGGAGCCTATCACCTGCAATCAGTTTTGGGGTTTGGTGTGCAGTGCCATCTGAGTGGAGTTGGGTGGGCAGCCGTGCCAAATTGAGGGCTGCCTGGCACACCTCGAGGGCAGGCCGCTCCTCCTGTCCAGCTCCCAGCACAGCCACCTTCAGTGCTGTGAAGGAGCAGTAGTGACTCCCCATGGGTGGGGACCTCAGTCCCACTGTATCCATTTGGGGGTTCATGGGGTTTGGATTCCCAACCACCCTCCCCATCAAAGGTGTTTACCCCTCCTCTTGTGTCATGTACCACCCCTGTCTGCTTTTGTCTGTCTGCAAATGCAACCTAGCCTACCTAACCTGGCTCCCCAAGCATACCTACAGCCTTCTCCAACATCCCACTCTTACCTTAAGAAAAAAAAAGGGCACCTGTCCCACAAAAAAAAATTGCCCCATACATAGCTCTAATTTTGCCCCCATGTACAGTGAAACTAATCAATCAACCCACAGATTATTCTGCAAATGTCTGCCACCAACACCCCTCCCTGTGGGGTGTGAGGCTGTAAATTCCAAATTGTACAAATTATTCACAGCTCTTGCTGCAGAAGAAATGTAGAGCTATGGTCCTTTCCTACACCCATACTGCACATCACTAGTTGCTTTTCCTAATGTTTTACCCCCTGCTTTCCCCCATTTCACCGCTTTCCTGCACCCTTTTTTCTTTTTTAAATTAAAATTAACGCTGGTATAAGTGGTGCTAAGTGAAGCTAAGAGGGCTTAACCTTCTCTTAGCATCACTTAGCTTCACGCAAAACCAAGCAAATCTGCTAACAACTGCTTAAAAGTGCCTTAATCACTCTGTCTCCATCAACCCTTGTTCTGCCCAGCAACAAAATAATCAGCACTGCCAAGTCTTGAACCTGGGATGCTGCACACTACAGTTACAGCAACATACCACTACACCATCTGAGCTATGGGAGTCTGTAATGCCTTTACAAACATATCACTCATTCTGGTCATTTAACATTAATGAAAAAAAGTCATCACTTCCAAGTCTAGAACCCAGGACCCTGTGCACTACAATCACAGCAACATACCTCTACACCATCTAAGCTGTAGGAATTTGTAATTTTTTTGCAAACATATCATGCACAACAGTCATTTAACATAAGGGGGAAATATATATCAGTAGTACTGTTATATACATATATATGTATATATAGATATCAAAAAATATATATATATATATATGTATATATATATATATATATATATATATATATATATATATATACACACACACACACACACACACACACACACACATATATATATATATATATATATATATATATATATATATATATATATATATATATATATATATATATGCACATATATTCATACATAGATATATATAGATAGCCAACCTCTTATTGCAAGACATCTGCAAAATGCCCGACAAAGTAGGGGGATAAAGGGCAAACAATAGTGACATCTTTGATATATGGCTGTCATATGCGTAGAAGAGTGCTAGAGTAGCATGGTTTGCTTTAACATACAATTCCAGATAGATTCCAGGTCTGAAACACAAATGAATGCCATTATTTACTGATGTCAATGCTCACATCATCCCAGTGATTTCTCAAAAACCCACAGCTGTTATGGACAACAGACCAAACATATAAGCCACACATCTGGACAGTGTCTAGACATCTGGACAGTGGAGAGGTATGACCTCAGTCATGTAACAGAATGGAAAAATCCATGACAGCTGCCAACCATGTCACCCAGCACCTTCTGAACTACAGTTAGACCAACACAACACTACCCCAAATCAGCTCTGGGCAATTACCCATGTATATCCAAATATATCATGCAATACAGGGATGGAACTGTAGGGAATAGCAGATAGTGGTGCAAAGATGTCCACCCACAAACATTTACACCACAATCACAGCAACATACCAGTACCCCAAATTAACTCTAGAGTAGAACGACTGTTTGAGCAAATATATCCTGATTGCCAGTCACACACTACACCGAGATATACTGTCTCAACTCACAGTGTACTGGGAATCCTGAGGTGTTACAGGATATTTCTCAGTCTGCCCCTACAAACATGCACACCTGATAGACTACCAGCAGCCGTAGCAGCATGCACAGTCAGATAGAAAAAGGATCTATGACACTCACATCTGCTACTCTCCATACTCAGCCCAACAAACATCTACACACAACACTGCTACACAATCTTAGCAGTCTGTTCACAATAGCCAGACATACATAACTCTCATATTTACAGATTTCCACAGAATGTCCAGGGATATGAGACCTTATTCATGTCCACTGCCGCATACCACTTCGAGGAGTCTGCTAAGTCAATGGGATGATACTTGGAGTGCAGTCACTAAATAATGATATGACATACCTCTGAACCTCTTACTGCAAGACATCTGGACAAAGCATGACATACTTGGGGTACAGGGGGCCGGAAAGAGGGACATATCTCACATAATGGTGTTACAAACTGAAACGGTTGCTGATGTCACCGTCTTTGTTGTAAAATAACATCCCTGAAGGATATGATGTCTGAACCCCCAATGGATGTCAACAGTTACTGACTACAGTCCTCAAATTATCCTACTGATTCCACAAAAACAGATGTCTGACGAACAGACCAAACATAACAGGCAAACCTCTGGGCAGTCTGTGGACATCAGGACAGTTGAGAGACATGTCAGGGACATATCACTGTCAGAGATCAAGTCATGCAGAAAATGCATGTCCAGACAAACCCTGTTAATCTAGCAACCTTCTATTTGTATAACAGCACCATTGACTTAAAATCTGTACCCAGTTCTGGAGCTTTGTCCCCCATGATGTTGGGCTGTCTGCACATATCCTGGCCTGAGAGGTATTCCCATCTACTGTCTGTGAAGCTGTAGTCCCCACACCTCCATAATGTCCTACACACAGGCAAGGCCCACATGAAGGATGTAATTATAGCACTGTGTTGCTATGGCATTGGCAAATGGAAAGACAACACAACTGGATGCAAGTAGCAAGTGGCAGACACCACTTGGTGCACAGGCCATCACCTGCTCATGAGCAGTACCTATAAAAGGCAAGCTGCTGCCTATGCAACACAGGTCTCAACCCATCTACACAAACACAGACTGCTACTACACAAACCTAACCATTTGCATTGTTGTGAGGAAACTCTTGAGCACTATAACAGGTAAGTCAATCATGTAAGCTTGTAAGGAAATGCAGAAGGAAGGATAAAATGATGTCAAATGGGACATTAAACACTAGGCCACAACAAGACCTGCTGGACTTGCATGCTGCTGTCCAGCACCTATGGCCATTCCCACTTGCCCTGTCTGCATTGACATGGAGCACATCTCTGGCCCCTGAGTCACCCCAGCAAAGATCAGCTCATGTATGACTACTACTTGAGTGTCTGTTGTCCAGTATTGAGTGTGTCACTGCTAGGCCAGCTACCTGGGATTTTGTAGTTATTCATATGTCACCTGTGAATGCTACTCTGATACATATGCTTGTCTTACCCTATATACATCTCTTACAATTGTATGTGATACTACACAACAGGTGCAGATGTGTGTGTTGAACTGTATGTGATATACTGAGCCCATACCTGACAACTGTCCAGAGTTTTGCAGACTGACCACATGTCTGCCTCATATTTGCAGGCAGTGCCTCAGACAGGTGTGTGTATTGTCTGGCACATCACTGGCAGCCCATTAAAGACTGAAGTCATGACAAATTAGCATACATTTGATTGTCAGATGTCATATCCTGCAGAGTAGACCTGTGAATGTGACACCGTCTTTGCTGGCAATTAAGTGTGTTTCAGCTAGATTCACAAAGTGACACCATTTATTGGCCTTTGCCCACCACTGATGTGTGCCTTTGTGCAGATATCTTACTCTAAGAGGAGCTAGGTATCTTACTATGAAACCCATGTCAATGCAACAAGCGTACCTTGGCCTGTAAGATGGCAACATTTGTGCAGTCACTGACACCTGCTTTGTAGTTGTGAACAGCACACCAACCTTGCCAGGTCACTCATTAGTGCCCAAATGGAGGTCTCCAAAGTCACAGGAGGTGGAGTGTTGAACATTAGCATACACATACACACCTCCAGGCTGGCCAAACAGTATGATGCACGGGTGACATCCCAAGTGCAGTTAACAGTTGTCAAAACACCTACTCAAATCATAGCTAGCTACAGGCCTCCAACCATGACTGTGGACAGCACCACACCTATTGGGACATGCTGGAATCTGTCAGGATTTAATCATATTCCCTACTCCTGGGTGACTTCAAATACCCAACCATAATGTGCATGAACTATGCCACCTTAACATGAATGCACATAGATTCCTCGTCTTTGTCAATGGCAATGCAGTGGATCAGCCAGTCAACACTCCTACGACAGGTGGAAATATCCTGTACCTGGTCCTAACCAACATGAGTAGCCACTGTAGCACTCCTACAGTTCCATCCTCCTTGGTAATATCTGACCACATAGCTATCACTGTTCAGGTCACCATCTCCCCTGCCCCCCCTTTACAGTGTCAAACAGAATGAACTGTACACAAATGACTATAAATCCCCTCAGAGCAGGTAGAAGTAGCTGTACAGCCAATGTACAATTTGTTGGAACTAGCAGCAGTGTCCAGGCCCACACCACAATACTATGTGGGCACCTACATAGCTGTATGGACTCAGCAATACCTGACAGGACAACACCATCTCCCTCAAGGTAGGGTAAACACCTGTGGTGGACAGCAGCAATACACAAATACCATAATAAGTGGAAGCAATTACGTGATGGTCCACAATGCAACATGTGCCTCATTAGAAGTAATGTCACCTTGGTCTGTACAAGCAAATAAGGTCACAGGTGAAGTACCCTAAGGCTGTCTTTGACTGCAAATTGGACACATCCACCAAGGCCAATCACTAGGCCTTCCACACATGTGTGTGCAATTCCAGAGGCAGCACACAAATCTGCTCTGTAGTGGTGACAATAACATTACATACACAGATATAGGTAACTGGCTGCAGACCGGTGAAGTGTAAACATCACCCCCCCTGTCCCCCATTGGTACACATGTGCATGTACAGCACCTGCCCTTCTCCCCTCATCATCAGGAAGCAGGTCCATAATGCCCTCTGAAATGCAACACACAGAGGTCTCCATAGGGCTGATACCATCCCTGGCTGCATCCTACATGAACACAGGCATGGACTCTGAGGTCCATTCCGCACTGTAGTCAGCCTCAGCCACTGATGTGATCCCATCTGCACAGAGGACAGCCACTGTCATCCCTATACACAAAAGCAGAGCAGTCCACTGACCCAGCCAATATTATGCACATCAGCCTAACTAGCCTGCTCTGCAAAGGTATGGAAAGTAATATCAAGGACATTATGAACAGGGCCATTGGCAACATCAAAATGCCTGGGCCCACACACCATTATATTGTCAAAGGGAGATCAGGCCTGCAAACATGGTCAACCTCTCTGAAGTGGTCAACAAACACAGGGACAAGGGGAAGATGGTGAACAATGCCTATCTTCACCTAGCCCAATCCTCTCACACTAATCCCCAGGTGGACAGGATACATACGCCTACACAGCTAAGCACCAACCTGTAGGTTACTAAATGGGTAGCAAACTGGCCCAATGATAATACCCACTCAAAGTAGTGGAAGCCACCTCTAGTAGTAGATTCATCCACAGTGGTGTACCCCAGGGATTGGTTTGGCGGACTCTACTGTTTGAGATATACATATCTGAGGTACAGGACAAAAGCAATGGTCTGTGGCTGACCAGGTGTACAGATGCTTGCAAGCTGGCCACTGTCTTACATTCCCCTACTGATGTGAGCATCCCCCAAGAGGCACTCACCCAATTACTGACTTGTGCAAGAAGCATCACCACAAACTGAATGCAAGGAGAGGCATCATTCCCCCTGCTGTAACAGATGTCATCCACACTAAGTATGACAGTAATAATGTACTGAACAATCTGGTGTGAGGTGACTTGTGCACCGAGGTTGTTAGCAACTTGACAGTTTTCCACCATGTGAGCACCATTGTACTGAAGGCCATCTACATGGCCCGCCTCACAAATATGGGTATGTCATAGGTAGGCCATAGGTAGATGTAAAGTGAGGCAGACCTCTAGACATTTAAGCAGTACTGTTGTGAAAAATAGAAGCCTATGCAGTTGTCAATGGACTTTTCTTCTCTCCCCAACCCCTCATCTGCATCACTAATTATTATTCATATGCTACAGGTATGTTTTTACAAAACCTAATGTTGGGACGTGTTTCATTATTGTTCATATAATTAATTGGTTGCATGTTAACATACCTTATTCAAATACCATTGTTGGTAACCTGTTGTCGTCATTGTTACTGGAATGCTGTTACAATGCTTACTATTGTTCCATTTATGCATGTGTTCTCTTTGCTATGCAACTGTTTCACATCTGTTGTTTTTGGTTCATTGGGACACCATCCTGCACATCCTTAGCTACCTTTTATATTGTTTTTCCATCTGCATGCCCCTTTTTCACCACTTTCCAATCACCCCTTTTCTTTTAAAGAAATTAGCACAAGTGTAAGCGGGAGTAAGCACATTTGCACGATGCTAAATGAAGCCAAAAAGGATTAAGCATCTCTATAGCTAACCATATCTTGGCATCAGTTAGCTTCCCGCAAACCCGCTTAAAGGCGCTTAAAACTGCTTTAATCACTCAGCTCCATCAGCTACTGTTCTGCCGGGCAACAAAATAATCAGCCCTGCCAAGTCTTGAACCCAGGACCCTGTACACTAGAGTCAGAGCAATGTACCGCTACACATTTTGAGCTGTAGGAATTTCTGATGGTTTTTCAAACATATCATGCAGTAGAGTCATTCAACAGTAGGGAAAAAGCTCTGTGGAATCACTCAGGTTTTGTATATATACATATACAGATATATATATATATATATATATATATATATATATATATATATATATATATAGATGAATATATATATATATATATATATATATATATATATATATATATATATATATATATATATATATATATATATATATATATATATATGGTTTCACTTTATAATCTCGAAATACTGAAATATCGAATTTCAGTATTTGGAGACCATAGAGTCAAATTTTTAAAATATCAAAACTTCATAACTGCGAATCCGGAAATGTCGAAGTCGCTGTTATGGTGTCCAGGTACATGACATGGGATGTACTGTGTGCCTGATGTATGGTTTGGTGTGTGGATTTGGCTGGAGATTAAGGTAAGTGAATATTTTTTAGGTGTTCTGGGCAGGTATTTGAGTGTATGTGAGTGTGTTCAGAAGTTTTAGGTGTGGGTTAGGGTAGGTAGGTAAAAGTATCGAGTGTTGAAGTGTCTATAGTCAGGCACACTGATGTCCCACTCACTAGGCTGAACAAGGAGAAGGTTACTGTTAGCTGCCTGTCAGGTGCCAGGATCCGCCACATAACACAAGCACTCAGGTCACTCAAGAACAAGTACAAATATGACTCTGTCATTGTCCATGTTGGTGTGAATGACCTGAGCCGTACCATACATTTTGGCCACAAAACCTGGACTGAAATACAAAAGGTGGGGGAGTATCCATATTCATCAAGGATACCCACACCTCCAGGGTAGTAGCACAGTACGATGCTTCAGAGATAGTCCACGTGCAACTAAAAATGGGCAAAACTGCTATTCAAATTATAGCTTGCTACAGATCACCCACCATGTCCCAGGACCCCCACTCCACATTCCTGGAAACACTGGGAAACATAAAGGTCCTACCAAACACCCTGATATTGGGTGATTTCAGTTATCCAAACATTAACTGGGAGAACTACTCAAGTACAAACTCCCTTGCCCAACATTTCATAGAATTTATAAACTCAAATGCCCTGAATCTACTGGTCAGCACCCCCACCAGATGTGACAACATATTGGACCTGGTCATCACAAACATGGGCAACCGGTGCTCCACACCAGAGGTCAACCCCATGCTGGTTAGATACGACCATAAAATAATCACTGTAGATATCCACATTCCGCCAGCACCCCGGTCAAAGAAACCACTGTGAAAATCTTTTTAAAAGCAAACTTCACATTACATAAGACCGACGTGGGAAGTTTCAAAGCCCCCATGTTAAATGATAACACTGTCCAAGCTTCAAAATCATTTACTAATGCACTCTATGGGCACCTACAAGAATGCATGGATTGTGCTATCCCAAACAAAACCAAGACTCACTCCTCCAAGAAAAAGAAACCAGTCTGGTGGACCCCTGCCATAAACAAGCTATACAATAGAAGGAGGAAACTAGTACAGAAAAAGAGTAAAATCCCAAGAAGGAAAGACATCTCTGATCAGTATCAGCAAGAAACTACGTTCCCTCATAAAATCATCCAAGGCTAGCTTCAAAAGAAAAATTGCCATGGACTCCAAAGATAACCACAAAGCATTCTTTAGTTATGTCAAGAATTTAAGTGGCAATTCTCAGATCTGCTCGGAGTTAGTGCAGAATGGCACAAAATACACTGAACCGACCGATATAGCCAACATCCTGGAAGACAGGTTCAGTGCAAACGTCACCCCCTTCTCACCCCCAAAAGGGCCCATAACTATACCAGAAGAATGTAGTTCCCCTGAAATCACAGACACTCAGGTTAAAACAGCCCTCTCCAAAGCCAAAAACACAGCATCAATGGGACCAGACAGTGTCCCAGGCTGCATCCTACATGAGCTCAAAGATGAACTAACTCCTCACCTAAACGCACTGTTTAAACTCGGCCTCTCCACAGGCTATGTGCCCACGGAGTGGCACACAGCAACGGTTATTCTGCTATACAAAGGTGGATCCACAACGGACCCTGGGAACTACTGCCCTATAAGCCTGACTAGCTTGGTCTGCAAAGCTATGGAGCGCATCATCATGGATCTCATTAACAGAGATATTGGGAACCTCCAAACACTGGACCCTACCCAGTTCAGCTTTGTTAAGGGCAGATCATGCCTCCTAAACCTGGTGGACTTCTTTGAGACAGTTACCAAGGCTATAGATGAGGGAAAGGTGGTCCACACAGCCTACCTAGACCTCGCAAAGGCCTTCAACACCATTCTCCACTCAGGTATTATAGACAAGCTCACCAGCCTGAACATAAACCCCTACATCATGAGATGGGTTGCCAACTGGCTCACGGACAGAACCCACATGGTAAAAGTTGCGGGAGCTAGGGCTGACTCTAAACCCATTACAAGTGGCGTTCCCCAGGGCTCAGTCCTAGGACCTCTCCTGTTCGGCATATACTTTTCAGAGGTACAGGCAAACACAGGAGGACTATGGCTGACCAAGTTCACAGACTACTACAAACTAGGGGCTATAATTGACTCTCCGGCTGACACAGACATCCTCCAAAAGGGTCTCAATGAGACAGATACCTGGTGTCAAAACCATGGCCTCAAGCTAAATGCCAAAAAGTGCATAGTCATCCATTTTGGAAAAAACAAAGTACCCACAAACTACCACATAGGTGGTAGCCCCCTAAATACAGAAGACGTAATAAGGGATCTGGGGACCCAAGTAGATAGTAACCTCTCCTTTGATAATCACATTGCCAAAGTGGTTAGAAAATCCTTTTATGTGGCCCACCTAATCACAAAAGGGTTTGCATCCAGATCGAAAGAGGTCATTGGGCCCCTCTACACATCACTCATTAGACCTATCATAGAGTACAATGCCCCTTTTGGGATGTACCTTACAAGACACCTGCAACAACTGGAAAGACCACAGAAGTACCCCACTAAGAGGATCACTAGCCTCAAGCAGATGCCCTATGCAGCTCGACTGAAGAAACTCCAGCTGTACTCGGTTGCATACCGCCTACTCAGAGGTGATCTCTGCCTGACATACAAGGTCATGTTCAACCCAGAATTGATGGACATGCTCTACCTAAAGAAAACCATATCCCCTCAAGCCACACACTCCAGGGATCTAAACTTAACCACAACAATAAATAGGATATGCTAGAGGGATAGATTCCTGTCCCAGAGACTTCCCATGCTCTGGAACAAGATTCCAATCTACATTAGGCAGAGCTCCTCACTAACCCTCTATAAGAGAAACCTTGACGAGTGGATGGGAAACAGAAAGTTTACCCCAGGGATCACTTCAATGGCTCTGCTGGACAAAGGCACAGGGAACTAATCTAAGGGGGCAGCGAAAGCCAACACATTCTGGCTAGGCTTATAAATGCCTTAAGGCAGATAGCCTAGTGCCTACCTATGAACCTACATATATATATATATATATATGTGTGTGTGTAAAAGCACCATCTTTAAATGTATAAAAAATATGTACTAAAATCACTTTATGTGTACCTACTAATTCATGAAAAGTTGTATAATTCTTTTTATGAAACAGTAATCGCTCTTTCATTTAAGATGGGAGAGATGGATATTCCATCATTTAACCCAGGTGGGAACATTGCAGCCAGTCTTAGCTGCCATGCAGTCTCCTTTCTTTTCAAATTATTTTTCAAGTCACCACCTCTAGGATCCAGTGTAATAATATCTAATATACCAAACATAAATTTGGAAAAAGAAGTGCAAGTCATTGAGTGTTTATACAGAGCGTTACTTAAGTTTTTATTCTTATATCATTTAAATGTTCATAAATTCTACACTTTAATGAACGCTCTGTTTTACCTACATAAAAATGTGAACATGTCTCACATACTGCTAAATATACCACCCTGCTTGTGCTACAATTTCCTTTTTTAAAAATTAGTTTACTCTTTAAACAGTTAAGTATTAAGGAAGTCAAACCAGGAACCAGACAAACACTCCAAAAGGAAACAATCCACAGACACGAAAATCCCAATGGATCAAGCGTTTATTATTAAGGAAGTCACCTTAATTATATATGGACATTGACCCCAACTACCACATACCCTAGTTCCATAATCTATTGGTTTTCTTACCTTTAACTTGCATCCAAAAAGCTTAGCAGTCACCACTGTAGCCACATTCTGGTGGATGTTCCACATAGCGTCTACCCCAGAACACAGGTCACATACCAATTGGTTTGCTTTTAGGGTGTGATGTCTACATTATCTTTGGGTTGTGCATTTGTTTTCATAACGCAACAAATAACCCCATAGAGTCAAATTTTTTAAATAGCGAAACTTCATAACTGCGAATCTGGAATTATTGAAGTTGCTGTTATGGTGTTCAGGTGCATGACATGGGATGTACTGTGTGCCTGATGTATGGTTTGGTGTGTGGATTTGGCTGGAGATTAAGGTAAGTGAATTTTTTTCGGGGTTCTGGGTAGGTGTTTGAATGTATGTGAGTGTGTTCGGACGTTTTAGGTGTGGGTTAGGGTAGGTAGGTAAAAGTATGAGTGTTGAAGTGTTGAAAGTGGTGGTGTTTGTATATATGTGATGTGTGTGTGCGAGGGGACTGTAGAGTGTGTAGTGGTGAGTTTACTGTCTTTTTCTGTTTGGTGTGACCTCAGAGTTAGTATATTTAAGTAGCAGTGGGGTGCATGTGGGTTTGGCCCCCTGCTTATTTGTAGGGTAGGTTTATTTATTTGTGTTTGTGTGTTTTGTTTATTTGTTGTAGTGTGGGAAGGATGGTATATGTGTTGTGTGGTGTATGGTGTGTTTACGTTCTCGATTTTGAATATCACGCTTTTGGGGTTTCGGTATTTTGAGATACTGAAGAAGCCGCGGTGGTGCAGCGGTAGCATTGTTACCTCACAGCAAGAGGTTCTCCCGTTCATTTCTCAGCTGGAGCGCCTTCTGTGTGGAGTCTGCATGTCCTCCCTGCGGTCGAGTGGCGTTCGAAAGACATGCGTAGAATGGGCGTGCCTTCGCTGAAGGTTGAGCGTTGAACTGGCACCTTGGCACACGTAAAAAATCTACTGCCAATCATTAGTGGACCGGAGTTCCGCTGTGGCGACCCCTAACCGGGAAAAGCCGAATGAAGAAAAAAAAAAGAAGTCTCAAGATACTGAAATTCGATATTTCAGTATTTTGAAATTATAAAGCGAAACCATGTGTGTATATATATATATATATATATATATATATGTACACAACATGTAGTGCAGTCATACCTCAGAACCATGAAAAACGAAAAATGAATGGACCAGTCCCAACACTTGAACAACTTTAATCCATAAAAACAAAAAAGTATAAAAAATCAGTATTAAGTGCTTTCATCTCAACTAGGAGACTTCATCAGAATACAACCCAACACATTGCCTATCCAATTTAAATAATTCAATTAGTTGACATCAACATTCTTTAACCAATCAGCATCATATTTCCAAAGTTCATAATGACAAAAATTTATATATATATATATATATATATATATATATATATATATATATTTAAAAGCACCATCTTTAAATGTATAAAAAATATGTACTAAAATCACTTTGTGTACCTACTAATTCATGAAAAGTTGTATAATTATTTTCATGAAACAGTATTCGCTCTTTCATTTAAGATGGGAGAAATGGATATTCCATCATTTAACCCAGGTGGGAACATTGCAGCCAGTCTCCTTTTTTCATAATTATTTCTCCAGTCACCTCCTCTGGGATCCAATCAAATAATATCTAATATAGTAAACATAAATTTGGAAAAAGAAGTGCAAGTCACTGAGTGTTTATACAGAGCGTTACTAGTTGTTATTTTTTATATAATTTAAATGTTCATAAATTCTACACTTTATTGAACACTCTGTTTTACCTACATAAAAATGTGAACATGTCTCACATACTGCTAAATATGTGCTACAATTTCCTTTTCTAAAAATTAGTTTACTCTTTAAACAGTTGTTAAGTATTAAGGAAGTCACCTTACTTATATATGGACATTGACCCCAACTACCACATACCCTAGTTCCATAATCTATTGGTTTTCTTACCTCTGACTTACATTCATAAAGCTTAGTAGTCTCCACTGTGGCCACATTCTGGCGGATGTTCCACATAGCGTCTACCCCAGGACACAGGTCACATGCCAATTGGTCTGATTTTAATGTGTGATGTCTACATTATCCTTGAGTTGTGCATCTGTTTTCATAACGCAACAAATAATCCCATTTTTTTGTTTCATCTCGTGTTGTCATGGCTGTGGCAGTAATCTTTGGTGTGTGTTGATACTGTTTGTATTATACTAATATCACAGTTGGAGTCAATGAACGTCCACAATCTGTAGTCCTCCAGACAGCTGTTTGGACACAGGATGCGTATGTCATTCTTGACGTCTGTGACTTAAATAATGGATGGAAAAGGGCCTTGCAGACAGCCCTGATGGATGGACCTGATCAGTGGGTCCGAGATATAGGTCACCTCACACATTTCAACATATTTAGATGCCATGTATGTGATCCAGTGGTCTACCCACTTGGTTACATAGTTGTTTATGGTCACATCTGACAATGTTGAGTGAATACCTCCAGGTGGATTTGTGTCAAATACCTTGGCCTGATCAAGTTCCACAGGATGATAGTGTTGTCATCATGCATGCCCTCAATGACCTCTTTAAGGACATCTAACACATGTAACAGACATGGATGTAGCATTAACAACTCTCACAAGTGTGTTGCACACAGACAGAATATTACTTGTGTCCATTTAGAAGAGGTGCATATTGGTCTACCTCACAGATGAGGAGAGTCAGAATGTGTCTATCAGGTGCTGTCCCTCCAACTCAGATGGATGCATGTTGATGTACACCATTCTATGGGAACATTGTCCATTAGAAGGGTGTGTTGAAGTGTGTACCCAGCCATGTCATGTAGGTTTATGTTCTGAATTACACTATAGGCAATCTGTGATGTTGTCACAGCCCATTGATTCTGTGTGATAGGCCTGCATGAAGGTAAGGCAGTGCATACTGCCTATCTTGATCTGGTCTAGAGTTTGGATGCAATCCCCCATTCATGTATCATTCAGAAACTCTCCCAGTTGGGGATTAACCCTTATGTCAGTAGATGGTTAACCAATTGGCTCATCAATAGAAGACATGCTGTGAAAGTTGTTGATTCAACCTCTATCAGTGGAGCTGTCAGCAGTGGCATACCACAAGGATCTGTGCTTTGCCCTTTACTGTTTGGAATCTATTTCTTGACATTCTTGACTAAAGTATACAGGTTTTGGCTTACCACGTTTGCTGATTCTTGCCTATTGGGTGCAGTCATTGAGTCCAACAATGATGATAGCATACTACAGAAGGGTCTGACACAGACAAATGATTGGTGCCAAAACCACACAGTCTACACATAAATGCAAAAATGTGCCACTATTTTGGCCTTCTGCAAAGTGGCATTCCACTCTAATTACAGCATTGACAAGACTTCCCTATGCCGAAACCCAGTAGTGCATAACATCACATACAGGTATAGCAGTAGATAGCAATCTGAACTTTGGCCTCCAAGTGTCCACAGTGGTATGGAAAGGCTCCATCATGCACCTCATAAGTCAAGCCATTGTATCCAGATCTGCATATCATATAATAGCACTGTACTCGAACCTTATCAGAACACTAATAAAATGTAATGTTCCCTTTTGCATGTACCTCACTAGACACCTGCAGCAGTTTGAGAGATCACAGGTGTTTCTCACAAAGAAAACAAAGGGCATGCAAACCATGCCATGATGTATGTGGATTGACTGAAAGCCCCATCACTGTAATCTGTATTGTATAGGATGAGGTGATTTGTGCTTGGCCTACAGGCCAGACACTGACCCTCCCCTGATGGGAATACCACACATCCACAAATCAGCTATAGCTGGTGACAGCCGAATCTGGTGAGATTAAGATGGTAATAGCAGTGTCCCACATGCCGATGTAGAATGCTCTCTCTAATGTCATGCAAGTGCACACACACACACACATATCAGTTGACTGCAGTGAGAACAGAACCCCTACCTGTATAAGCACACTGACTAGAGAACTCTGTAATTAAGACAAGTACCACGGTTCAAGTCTGACTTGGAGAGTGTCAGACAACAGTTTATAGGTGATATCAGCAGTGTCTGGTGAGGAGAAAATTGTAATAGCAGTTTCCCACATGGTAGTGTAAAATGCTCCCTCTAATGTCAAGCAAGTGCGTGCACACACACACATCCTCCCAGTTGACTGCAGTGAGATCAGAACTCGTACCTATCTAAGTACACAGACTACAGAACTCAGTACTTTACACAAGTGTCACGACACAAGTTTTTTACAAGGCTGCAGGACAACTTATAATGGATGACATCAGCACTGGATGTTGGAGAGAAGATGGGAGGCCTGCATGAAATGGAAACATGTTCGACTGTCAAGATATGTCAAGTTCTGCATGTTACCGGATTGATGAGTGTGCAATGTTTAGTTTTTGGTGGTTGTGTTCCAATGTGCAGGTATACTTTAAGAGACAGCTTTACAAGATATATGCAAACAGGTGTCCACATTACTACAAGTACTGAAAAATCTAAATATGTATTGTCATTCTAAAGATGTGAATGGTATATAACACAACATTTGTTATTAATATATGTAGTGTTATTGATATATTTGTGGACAAGTACTGAGAGATCAAGGTTGCAGTGCATGGGGGGGTAACAGATGGCTGTATTGTCTTAGGTAGGGTCTTCCTTTTTTCTGTTTCCACATGTAGTTTCATGTCATAAACACTAAATGGACGTTAACAAAAGTATTACATGCTATTGTCTACTTTACATAGCGCACCCCTGAGCAGCGAGTTTATGCAATGGCTGGCAAAGTGTTTGGGCATGCAAGGTACACATTTCTACCACTTTTCCTGTTTATACATAGTTACGTAGCATGCAAATGTGAGCCTCAATGCCAAAATTGTAAAAATTCTCAGTATTGAGGGTATGAAACATACCTCCGGCTTAGCTGACTCTGTGGCAGGAAGTGTAAATGCATTGACACATTTCTTTTTGAGCCCAGATGATATAGGGTTCGAATCCAGCTATATATAATGCTTTTAAATAAGTAGTGATAATGCAATGAAATTATACTTTACACTACATTGACTGGGTGTTATTGTGTGTTAATGTAGCACAGCATGTTTAAGCGGCATTGTGTGAAGGTAACTGCACCACAGGACAGCCGTTCACCATTGCTTGGCATTGGTGCGTGATGTTAAACTTCACACAAACATAGAGGCCAAAAAGTGAAGGGCTCCATTGTTTTTTGGTACTTATCCATGTTGTGTGTGATTCTGTCTTTTGACTAGATTACAGGTATTAATATGTGTAGATAGGAAAGTGGTAAGATGGGAGTAAGCAAGGGAAAGAACAAAGAGAAAGCAATATAGGAATGTGCAGGAGTGAGGTAGGAAAGAACCATAGCTATCTGTTTCTTCAACAGTGTAAAATGGACATATGTACAGAATATTAGCTGAATTTGGATTGTCACCTCTACAAAGAGGGGTGACAACAATGCAATCATGTTGTAGAGCCAATTAGACCAAATCAAGTGTGTCAAGAAGTCACATGTGAGAAATGGAGAGATATGTATGGGATGATATATATATATATATATATATATATATATTTTTTTTTTTTGTGGACAGGTGCCCATTTTCTTTTTTTAATTCAGTAAGAGAGGAATGTTGGATAAGGGATGTTGGTATTTCAGGGTCAGGAAAATTAGGTAGGTGAGGAAGCAAATTGAAACAAACAGGTCAAACAAGACAAGACACAGGGACAGTGAGTGACACCAAAGTTTGAGGACACCATGAATGGGCTGAGAGAGAGCCAATGCAAGCTCATGCTCATCAAACATGAGAACAGTGAGAACCCAGACCTAACCTGCAGGATCATCATCACTGTCCCCTTACTCTGCTGGCTGCTGGAGTGCTTGATGTCTTCTCCTCCTATGGACCAAGAGGGAGAGCAGCCGCTCCATTCAACATAGGCATACACCAGTGGTGCAATGCACAACCCTACACACCAACCCTAGCATATCCTGGCAAGTGATGAAATTCCCACCTCCACCAGTACTCCTGGAGGGCACCACAGTACCAATTGCCAAGGTAATGCTACCTCAGGGCACAGGTAGTTGAGCAGCCAAGTCCTCCGAATTATGTGGAGCACTCCGGATTCGACCATAAGCAAACCCACTGTTCCGCATTGAACAGCTTTGGCTTTGCTACATGGCTTTTGATTGGTTTGTATACCACAATTACTGCCAATCGGCATTGCAGTATACAAACCAATCAAATAGTTACTCCGCTGTTCCACTTTTAACAGCATTTGCTGTGCTACACAGTTTTTGATTGGCTTGTATTCTGCAATTACAGCCAATTGCCATTGCAGTATGTGAACCAATCAAATAACCATTCCAGAGGGTGGTAGCCAATGAGAGCCCCCAAATACGTAACCATTCGTGTGGTTGTAGAAAATTGTTCATCCACAATGCATTGCAACTTTTCTTGCCAAAAAAGTTGTGGTGTGATGCAGACTTTATGAATGGATCTTCTAACTTGAAGCATGTTGATGAATCGTACCAGTTCAGATGGGAAAGACCTATATAAATAAATGGCATGGTTTATAAATATAACTTGCCTTCAAACATCAAAAGTGCTACAGATTACCTACAAATATAATTCTATTAGTTTAAAAAGGATACTGATAATGAAGATGTACATTGCATGGCAATGTACGCTACAACACAGTGATATTGGGGGAATGTCTAATTGCAGCTAGTATAATCAAATGGTCTAATTGCAGCTAGTTAGTGTAATCAAATGGTTATAAAGCTACAGATAGGTTATACTGGGCTTTCCTCCATTCGTACAGATGTCCATATGCTAATGAGTTGTCTAAAAATACTTTATATTGCCACAGAAGTAATGTCGAGTTACTGTACAACTTGAGCACTGGTATGCAGACTGCATTTATGTGACTATTGTTTGTCAAACCAAGAAGGAATCCTTTTAACTGCTGGTATTGCAGTTATTTACTTTGATATTACTTTGCTTCTATTTTATTTTTTCCCTTGCTTTAAATGGATACATAATAGAGTAAAATATCCGGACAAAGCTATAGCCAAACCACAAAGATAGGGACAGTTTTTAGATATTGCTCTTATAAACTTAGCAAGTTGGTAGAATAACAGGTTTTGTATTACCATACATGGTCTAAAGTATATGATGTGTGAAATTCAAATTTCTCTCATAATTTTATTTCATTCCTCTATGATTTGCCAGAAAACTACATATTTTATGTGGAAGAGACCAAAAGTATGAAGCAAAAATGTGGGCATTCTACAAAATTCTGGGCAATTGAGAGGTATGACATGGGTGAAAGTGTGTATATGTGTCTTGTGTGTGTGCCTGCAAGTATATTTTTGTTGAAAGGCCATGGTCATGGTGAAGGTGTGCCTTTCGCGCAATGCGAAAATAAGGTGTTCCACATTTTGACTGTGTCACACATTGCTATGGTCTGTGTTCCATATTGGCCTCTTAGCAGGTTGAGACCTACGGAAGGCAGTGCAGGGGCAGCAGAGGTAGGACTGCCAGTTTGGGTCCCAGATGTGATGGGCATCGGTGCTAGAGCTGGTAGTGTTGGGGCAGGCTGACCACAGGGGTTGGCCTACCACACTGTTCTGTGAAGCGTTTAGTGATTTGTTACAGATGAATGACATGGAGACATTTTGTACAACATGTAGTAGAAAATAAAAAAAGAGATAAGGGTTGGGATGAGAGAAAAAATAGATAATGCATTGTATGTCACCTATGATGGTACTAATGTTATTACAATTAAACAACTATTTTATCTGAGGTATTACTTAAGTATACATCCTAACAACTACAAACTATAATTACAGATTGATAAAAGTAATCATTTCAATGTGCATATAGTGCATATATGCTTGTCCAATTATACAGATTACAATTAATAGCAGGGCATTTATGCCACTTGTATAGATTTTAATTTATGTAATATTACAGATTTGTAATATTGTATAGTTGTTACTTGTGGTATTTGAACCCACAGATTCTTACACTTCACTCCTAAAGCTGGTTCATGCTACAGACTTATGCATGCATACTTGCTTTTACAGTTAGGATAGGCATGCTTACTTTGCTACTGCTGTATAGAAAATAAAAATATTTTTCTTTAACTTTTAAAGTTACAGTAATACTTCTCTTGTGCTGCATACATACTACTTGCTTCCCTGAGTATCTCCAGATGATGAGCATGAGCCTGCCTAGTCACTGCAATTTCAGGATTAGCTGTGAAAAGAAAAGAACAGAAGAATGTATGTATGCCAGTCCTGCCTATATTTATCTTTCTATGTGTTATAATTCTCTTTATTAGCATACTTACACAACTGTGAGATGTTGCTAGTTTCAAACTCATTGAACTACTGGATGAATGTATCCCTCTTGAGCCTTTTTAGGTCATTGAAGTGGTTCCTACACTGTTCTCCAGTGCGTGGGATGCCATTTACACTGGATACAGCCTTGGCCAGGCTATTCCAAGCCTCAGACTTTACTGGGAGCCAGAATAGTCCCCTGCAGAAGCCTTTGTCTGTGACACTTTACCAGGAGTCCAATAAATATTCTGGACTACTGAGCACCCCACCTCTATGCCCTAAATTAGGCACCTTCCCCTCTAATACCAAACATGTCTAATTTCAAAGCAGTATTAATAGCAAATAATTATTTCTTGCCAGTTCCTGTTATCGCGTTTACTGGTAGTGCACAAACCCAAGAAAGTATGCCAACCATGTTTACATGATGTTAAGTGGAGATCAACTGTGCAAAGTAGGAAGGAAAGCAATTATTGAAACTGGAAGGTTAGTCTGAAATGTGACGTTAGTTTGAGGGATCTGCTGCTGTAACTCTTAGGTGATTTAACTGCTGACATGCACTGAGGGCATGAATGTCCTGACCTGACATGTTTGGCTTTATACACTGCTAAAATTGATTTTTACAGTGTGGGATTCAAGCTTATGCATAAGGGACAAACATTTTCTTCCACAGCAGTGATTTTCCATCTTTGCTACAGAAGAAGTACTTCTCAGACATAGTTATGAATCATTTATAAATACAGCTGACAGAGTGAGGTGTTACACATGTATGTGTGTGACCTGACAAGGTTCTTGTATATAGATCTGGTTGTGTATGTGTCTTATTTAAGTGTGAAGGCTATCCAAGTCCAGATAGCAGAATTATACTTGCAGAAACATAGTAGACAGTATACCCTCAGTCATACATATGAAGCTTCAAAACACAGTAAGGGTGTCTTATCCCTCATACATATAATTTATATTAACTCCACTATTTATAATTATGTATAAACTGTTATACATGATACTGAATTTAATGTGAAATGGAACAACAGTAAAAATTTATTTTATTTATTTATTTGCATTTGTTGACCGGGATAGTCCACTGGGTCGAGTTGGCCCATTTTCAGTGGAGGCCCAGGGAGAAAAGCTCCACAAGAAAATACATTACATTTACATATATGTAAGGTTACATTACATTACTTGTTATTGTACAATATTTAGTTCAATGTATTAGGTAACAGTAGAACTGGAAATCATATTATTCATGTTTAAACCAAACTGACAGAGAAAAAGCCCAATTAGATATTATGTAAGAGACAAAGAAGGAGGGTAGGAAACATAGGTTAAGGAGGTAACATCTGGAATTTCCTTTATTAGAACCCAGGACCATGTGTATGGCTGCCCTACACTTACACCTGTTGCCACAGAAATATTTAAATATGACTTGTATATTTTCCTGTTCATTACTACAAACTGGACTGTCACAACAGTAAAAATATGTTGCACTTCCTGTATTAGAATTCAGGACCATCTGTATTACAACCATACACTTATACCTGCTGCCACAGAAATGGTTATATAACATTTGCATAATTTCAAGTTCTGTGTGTTAACTGCCATGCAATGCCACTTAGCGTGTTTGCATGGTTCCCAACAGAATTAATAGAATGTATCTGATTTGAAATTGTTGACTATCTATGTAATGTCTGCAGGTGTTTGATGGCTGGAGGTGTTGGGGATCATGCTAATTGCTGTGCAACATCACTTAATGGTGTTGCATAATGGAAAACAAAAACTGCAACAAGGTATCCTTTTTTACCTTTAAACTGTCTATGCCCGGTCTACAGGTTGTATGTCTGCTTTCTGTGTAGGCCACTAGTCTAGGTCTGCACACTGCTAAACCTGACATTCATTGTGTTTCTCTGTTTTCCTTGTTTGCATTAAGCTGCACACCATGCAAACATTGGCATTAAAAAAAGAGAAAATTAGTTGAATTGAAGAAAAGAAATCTTTTAAATAATCACCACTACAAAATTTATGTTGGTACACATGAAATATTTTTACACAGGTCTGAATTTGAACTCTCACTCCAATGAACCTTCAAAACACAGTAAGGGTGTCTTATCCCTCTTTGCCACACAAACAGCTTTGCAGCACAAAAGTAAAATCATTGTGCATAAAACCAACTGCAACATTATGGTACTAGCAAAACATATGACAGTTGTTTGTACCTGTATTAACTTCAGATGTGCACTGGGCGATCACACAACCGTTTATGACTATTGCTTGCATAAATGCATCTCTGTCTTAGCTCTCTGTTTACTGGTCAGATAAGACAAGATTGCTTACCAGTCTGAGACATGCAGTCTGTAAGGCATTCTGTATCACTGTCCTGCAAATGTGTGGGGATATTAAATGGCAATAATATACATTTGTCAAGAAATGAAGGGAAGGTTGGATGTTACTGAATAGAAGCTGTGAAATGTGTGCTGCTTACTTACATTTAAAACATTGATACAATTAGTTCTACACTTTGTAAGTCTTAACCTGGCTGATACATCCACTGGAGGTAAGGAATGTAGAACAGTGTGCTATGCTTTGTTGTCTGTACCTTATCAGCCAGTGTAGTTGAAGGAAGTTTCCAGGTCAGGGGGCAGTATTAAGCTAATTGTACTGAGAATGTGTTACGAGTAAGATGTAGAATGTACATGCAGAAGCAGCTATGTTGGGTGTACAATAAACCATTTGTTAAACTGCCATCATGTCTCCACTCATCATTCAGTAGGGTGTAAGAAGCCAGTTTCAAAGTTGTTTAAGTCTCACAGAGTGTAATGAAATGTTAGAAATCATGTTAGCCTTTTCAAAGTGCAATGAAATGTCTGAAGTTGCACAACTCTCTTCAGACTGCAATGAATGTACGCAGTAAGTCACATAAATATCTCCATAGTGCAACAAATATCAAAAGTGCTATAGGTATGTGTATTTACTTTTATGGCATATCAAACGAATTTTGTAAACCAAAAAGTGTATAAAGTATTCATATTTACTTTAATGGCATGTCAGACAGATTTCACAGACCCAAACCTTTATTGTTTGAAGACAATGTTGCAGAGAACTTGTGTATATTTGAACAAGAATATGATATTTTCATAGCAGCTGCACATTATAATAAAGATTCTTGCACCTGAGTGTTTATACTACTTAATTTAGCTGGCTCAGAGGCCATTGAGCAAGAACGTTCTTTTGTATATGCACCTGCTATTTATGTGGGAGAGGAAGAAAAACTGTATTAATGCTCAAGCAGAAATGTGGGAAGATCCAGACTGTTTAAAAAGTAAATTCAGGGAACTGTGTAACCCTCAGACAAATATAAGGATGGAAAGGCATAAATTTAACACAAGAAATCAAAAGCATGGTGAAATTATTGAAGCATATGTTACTGATTTACAAAAGAAAAAACGTAAATTTGGGGATTTGCAAGATGATTTAATAAAACACAGCCTTGTGTGCAGTATAAATAATGATACAGTGAGGAAAATTCTACAGTGTGATAGTGAATTAGCACTGAACAAAGCTGTTGAAGTTTGCCAGATACACAAGCTCACAGAAAATATTCCTGCTGTAACTGCTACTGCAAATGTCGACAGTGTGCAACAGAAATTTATAACAACAAAGCCTCATAAGTGTAAACTGAAAAGGTTTACCTTGTTAATTCTCATTGTTAATTGTCACAGTTGTGGGAGCAGTCATGAATCCAAATGAGAAAAGTGTTTAGCTTTTGGTTGGCAGTGTCACAAATGCAAAAAATTGAATAATTTCAATCCCCTGGATTCACTAATCTTCCATGCAGGACTAATCTAGTCCTGCATGGAAGTGGCCATTTAGGAGAAGGATGGCAGCACACCAAGCATATTAATGAAGGCAGGCTGCCTGACCTCCTAATCCCACATGTAGTGTGGACAAGTGCAGAGGGCATGTGTGAGATCAGAGCCCTCAGAATAAACATGCCCCTGCAAAGTAGAACAGCAGAAAATGTAAATAAATGAGCGAGACCACTCATTGATGTCCACATATCCCCAACAACAGTCCCCCATGTGTACAACAGCAACAGGACATAAAAATACAAAGAAGTAACCCCTGTATTTACTTCTAAAACTCCGAGTACAGCTAACCGTAGGTGCGCCGGTGTGCCCATCGCTTAGCTAGGGTTAACGCAGCATAAAAGGCTGAAGAGGATAGCAAGGAAGATATAGCAAATGAAGCAGCACAGCAATAGTGCAGTGGTCAGAGCATCCACCTAATGAGGAGGCATTCCCGGCTCGAGTCCCACTGCAGCACATACCATTTTCCATGTGAAATTTGTATACGAACATTAATTTACATTTTATTGCTGTATAACCTACTAAATAACATTTAAATGTGAACTGGAGTACTGCATGAAATGCACATCTGAAGAGTCAGTACCATAATGAATAAGTAAGCAGGTGTAAGCACAGATAAGCAGTAGTAAGCATGTGCAAATGCATTTGGGTGGGGTGAAGCACCGCCGACACAGATCAAGCAAAGGAGACGCTAACTGCTTGTAAGACACTGTGACCGGAAGTCAGCAGTGCTAACCTCTGCGCAAACCCACTTACAACCACTTGAAAGTGCCTTAAGCACACCGTATCCAATGGCCAGTGTCACTTGTGACTCTGTGTACACTAACAGAGTCAGTCATAGGTATCGCAGAACATACGTGGCACACAAGGTTGGCCAGTATGCACACGAAACACAGTATTCAGCAATACCAGTCAACATTACCGGATATGTAGCTAAAGATTTAGAGGTATATGTGTTTGTATGAATGCCCATAACTATATAGATATATAGTGCCCCCTCTCTGTAGTACAAATGTATACATACATAGATAGACATATAAATAAATACCCATATATATATATATATATATATATATATATATATATGCACCCATACATCCACATGTCGTTAGATATATACAGCAATATATATATATATATATATATATATATATGTATGCAGACACACACACACACATATATATATATATATATATATATATATATGTGTGTGTGTGTATGCAGACATATATATTTATATATATATATATATGTATGTACGCAGATATATATATATATATATATGTGTGTGTGTGTGTGTGCGTAGATATACACAGATATATAACTATGATAAGATACAGCACCTAAGAATGACATATGTTCACAGGACATGCCAGTGGAGGTGAGGGGCCCAAGCAAGAAACGTGTAACATGTAGCATTAACCCCCCCCCCCCCCAGTGGGACAGAGGAAACATACAAACAAACCCGCAAACAATGTAAGCAGTCCACTGCTCCCCAGACCACGGGCAGGATACAACCGGGGGTCACAGCGGACCCGAGAAGTCTAATCTTGGAACAGAGACAGGAGCATCTTGCAGGACACCCAAAAAATTGTCTTGTTATAGGAGGAAGCCCGTGCAATTACCTATCAAGGTGGGGGCATGTACATACCCAGACTACAAGGGTGGGAAAGCCTGATGACCCATGGGTCGAGACAATATACCAGATGGGTCCTGTGAAGTGGAGAGTGGGCAGTGTGTAGTGGTGTGTTTAGACCCGGCCTGCACCCAGAATAAGGTTGAGTGCTGTAGAGGAGGTGCGGGTGGGGGAACTATAGGTATGTAATTATGAGTCTAGGCGTGCAAGTGTTTGCTGGAGTGGGTCTATTCAGACAGCCCCAGGGATATAAGCAATAGTGTTCATTGGGCAGAGCCGCTGCCCAACGAGCAGCCACTCCAACTACGAATCCCACTGCAACACAGTCTATTTTACATGGTAAGAACAGAATAACCAGATGTAGATGTAAATATGTAGAGGTATGTGTGTGTATATATATTCCCATAACTACATCGAGATATACCTCTCCCTCTCCGCTGCACAAATGTATACATACATAGACAGAATATATATAAATACCTACATATAGATATATACATATGCAGACACCCATCCATCCATATGTCATTTATATATATATATATATATATATATATATAAGTATGTATGCATACATATACAGATATATATATATATATATATATATATATATATATATATATATATATATATATATATATGTGTGTGTGTGTGTGTGTAAATATATATATATCTAGGATAAGATACAGCAGTTACGAATTACATATATTCACAGGCCCTGCCAATGGGGTGAGGTGTCCAATCAACAAACGTGTAACACGTAACATCAACCCCCCCAGCTAGACAGGTGAAACATACAAACACATAATAAAAGTAAACACACCACTGCTTCCCAAACTACAGGCAGGATACTACCAGTGGGAGAGACCCACCAAGTCTAATCTTGAAACAAATACAAGAATGTCCCTTGTGGGACACCCCAAAAATTCTATGATATTCAGATTTCCAGCCATTATACCAATATCCAATGGCAGGCGATGCATGTTTTTGGTCCGCAAGGTTGGAGAAGTCTGATGATCCATGGGGCGAGACAACATATGTGATGGGCCTCGAGAAGTGGGGAGTGGGTAGTGTGTACTGGTGTGGCCAGACTCGACCTGCACCCAGAGTAAAGAAGAGTGCAGAAGAGGATGTGCGGTTTGGGAGCTATGGGTATGAAATTATGGGCCTAGCTGTGCAGGTGTTGGCTGGAGTGGTTCTATGTGGACCGCCCCAGGGATGTAAGCAATCGTGTGGATTGGGCAGAGCTGACAACTAACTAGCAACCACGCCCGGTACGAGTCCCATTGCAGCAAAGTCTAGTTTACATGGCAAAGGACGGTATAACCAGATGTGTTCTTGCAAACCCACTAAATGACACCAAAGAATACATGGTCGCAACACCCCACTGTAGGCATGTAAGCTGAACTAATTGGCATCACAAGGTATGATTGCTGTCTAAACCTCTCAGCTGTCCTTGATCTAGACTCCAATTGTAGGTCTGTCCCTCTTAATCCCTCTTAAAATGTGTGACTGCTAAAGAAAAGGTGGTGAGTTGCCCTTAATAAATAATGATAGTAATCCAGAGTTATAGACATTTTACATCAGAATATCTATAGTACTCCACAGTCTCTTAGTCTGCAAATGTTTCAAGCTAATAGTACAAATATTAAAAAAATGTCCCTGATTATTTGAGGATTTGTCCCTGAGTCTGTTGAGATTTGTCTCTGATCGGTTGAGAGCTATGTTGCTGTCCTCACCCCCACCCAGGGGTGTGATTGTCCAGACCTACCCCCAAATGCAGGGTATATACACAGCTGTCACTGTAGAAGAAATGGCCAGCTGTGGACCTTCCCATCAGCTATCCTGCACATCCCTGGACATGTCCCCACTATCAGCCCCTCTGTGTGTCCCAATAACATCACTTACCTATCGACCCCTGTTGCATTCATAGTAATGTTCACAGTCACAGGTAGGTGACACCCTCCACACAACTATTTTGGCAGAATCTGGAACCCCCAACCCAGGTGTAGTACTGCAGCTGTCCCAGACTACACATGTAAATAACACATGAAGGGAAAACCCAAGCACACTTGGATCACCACCTTGCAAAGTCCACCACCCCCCAACACTCCAGACCTCTACACCAACTACTGACACCTCCTGTCCTACCTCGCATACATATCCCAACATCCTGCAAACCTGCATTACCGCTCCCCCACCAATCAGTCGAACGGCCTACTGTACAGTTAAAATGCCCCACCCCACCTACCAGCCTACACCTCCACTATTCACATCGACTCTACAACACAAGTATGGCATAATTAAACCTAACCTGAATACCTGAGTGTAGCCTAACCAGAAATGCTAAACTGGAATTCCACTTAACCTTACACTGACCTTCGTGAACAATCATACCTGACATGTACACCTGATGTAAGCATGTATAATAGCGACATGTACATGAAGTAGTGCAGGGGTATGTGGCAGCACACCTGTGTGGGCGGCGGTAAGCAATGCCCACACTAGTTAAGCAATGTGGAGGTCAACCCAGTGTAAGACGCCATAACCGGAGGTCAGCAAGTCCGAGCCTAGCGCACACCAGCACATACCCACCTACACTTCCCCCACAGTGCCTTAGACACACTGTAGCCCACAGCCCTCATTGCACACTATAGTACAAGTGAGTTACCACGAAGGCATGGCAGATATACAATCAGCTGCTATCACAAACATATCATCTGGCACAGTCAGTCAACAGTATAGGAAATGTATGTAAGTATGTACATTAATACCAGCAAACTTGTGCACAGCGCTCAGTCACAGTATTCCGAGCAGTCTATGAGTACCAATGACCAATGCCTGTCCACGCATATTGTGAAAAAGTACAGTTTTGTACCTACCATAAATGTAGATGTTCGAGTGTTCATTCTGCTGCAGTTATCACACTTGGGTTATCCTGTCGTCAGGAGGTCCCGCAGTTGGCCGGAATTCCAAAGTCTTGGTCCGGCGTCGGTTGCTGTCGCCTCTTCCCTGACGTCAGTGCGCCAGGGGTATAAATAATGCAACCGACGCCATTTTCTTCAGTTTTTCTTGCCCCAGATGTCAGGTGCCCCCAAAAAGGTGGTCAGAATTAGTACCAAATGGAGTGAACACTGCACAAACACAAAATCCCTTCAGCTATAAGCAAATACATCAGTAAGGCAAGGAAGAGATTTTGCCAGTAGATCAGAGAGGATGGAGGGAGGGTAACCTGGACTGCAGCAGGGTGAACACTCGAACATCTACATTTATGGTAGGTACAAAACTGTACCATGTTCATCATGTTACCCTGCTGCAGTCATCACACTTGGGTTGAATCCCAAAGCTAAGGTGGGGGGAGGTATCATAGAGGGTTAGTGGAGGCAATAAGGCCCTGCAGAACTGCAGTGGCGAAGCCCGCCCTGGACTTAGAGTAAAGAGGTAAGTGATAGTGTTTGGTAAAGGTGTGTACTGAACTCCAAGTTGCAGCTTCTAAAATTTCCTTGGTTGGAACCCCCCTGAGAAAGGCTGTAGAGGTAGCTGTTGCCCTGGTAGAGTGGGATCTAATGGTAGCAGGAACTGGTTTCCCATGATGGGTATAGCAGAAACATATGCAATGACCTATCCATTTAGAAACGGTTTGCTTAGATATAGCCTTCCCTTGAGAAGCTGTAGCATAGGATACAAAGAGCTGGTCAGTTTTTCTGAAAGCCTTAGTTTTGTCCAAGTAGTAACAAAGCTGTCTGTGAATGTCCAAGGAATGCAGGAGTCTCTCACCTTTGTTTTGTGGATTGGGGAAGAAGGTGGGTAAGTGGATGGTTTGATTTAAAGCTACACTAGAAACCACCTTAGGCATAAAGGAAGGATTAGTTCGTAGAGAAGCTCTGTCTTGATGAAAAATGAGGAAAGGTTACACTGCCATTAGTGCCTGTAGCTCTGAGACCCTCCTAGCTGAAGTTATTGCTATGAGCAGGGCAGTCTTCCATGATAGGAACTGAAGATCTGCAGAGAAAGCTGGTTCAAAGGGAGGTAGTGTTAGTTTTTCCAGAACAAAGTTGAGGTCCCATGTTGGTGTAGGAGCTCTCCTGGGTGGTCTAATGTTTTTTGCCCCTCTGAGGAACTGCCTTAGAAGAGGATGTGAAAATACAGGTGGATCAGTGTTGTAGTGAGCTGAAATAGCTGAAGCATGGATTTTAATTGAGGAAAAGGAAAGTCCTTTGTGCAACATCTCAGCTAAATACTGTAGAATGTGAGGCATGTGAGGCTGAATTGTGTCTTGGCCTTTAGCTTGGTTCCAGGCACAAAACCTTTTCCATTTGTCCGAATAAGCCTTCCTGGTGCTTGGCCTCCTGGCTTCCAGAATAACATCCAGAACTGCTTGTGAAAGAGGAGCTGGTTGGATGTTTAGTTGATTTGCCATGCAGCCAGATTTAAAGTTTTGAGCTGGCTGTGAAGAATCTGATTGTTTTGTTGTGTGAGCAAATGGGGTATTTGAGGCAATATCCATGGTGGGCTGTGGGCCATATTTTCAATAGCGGGTACCAGTGCTGGCGTGGCCAGTCTGGGGCTATGAGAATCAGTCGTGGTCTCTCCTTTTTGACCTTCAAAAGAACCTTTGTGAGGAGAGGTAATGGAGGGAAGGCATATGCTGTCAGGTTTTTCCAACTGAAAGAGAGAGAGTCCACTTTCCAAGCTTGATGGTGGAATGTCCTTGTACAAAATTTTGTCAGTTGGTAGTTTTGAGGACTGGCAAACAGGTCTATGTTTGGAAGGCCCCATTTTTGAGTCATTACAAATATTTGTGGATCTAGTTTCCACTCGTGGGGATCTTTGATGTTTCTGCTGAGGTCGTCTGCCAATGTGTTCTTCTGTCCTGGCAGGAATTGAGCTTGTAACTGGACTTGGTAGGCCAGAGCTGTGTTCCATAAGATCATTGCTTGCCTGCATAGAGGGTAGGAATGTGTACCCCCTTGTTTGTTTATGTACCACATTACTGTGGTGTTGTCCGTCTTTATTGCAAGTTGTCCTGGATGTAATAGATCCTTGAAGGCTGTCAGAGCTTTCTGTACAGCTAGCATCTCTTTTTGATTTATGTGCAGATTTCTTTGATCTGCAGTCCATAGGCCTTGAATGCATTGTCCTGCCATGTGTGCCCCCAGGCGTAGTCTGAAGCATCTGTTGTGATAGTCTGCCTGGCTGGGGGCAAGGTGAAAGGCTGACCCTTGTTGAGGTGACATGCCTATGACCACCATAGAAATTCCTGTTGTAGGCAGGGAATGAGAGGTATCATTGTGTCCAAGCTGTGGCTGTGTTGAGACCATATGCTTTTAGGTACCACTGTAATTTCCTCATATGCAGCTTTGCAAATGGTATTATTAGTATGCAAGATGCCATGAAGCCCAAAGCCTGCAGAATTTTTCTTGCCGTTAATTGGGTCTTTGTTGCCATTGTCTTGAAATATTGAGTCAGTTGTAGTTGCTTGTCTGGCGTAAGATAAGCCTTCTGGGCCGTTGTATTCAAGCTGGCAACCAGGAATGTCATTTTTTGTGAGGGTACTAGTTTTGACTTCTTTTCGTTTACTGTGTACCCCAGGCAGTTTAGTAGATGCTTTACAAAGGTCAGATGTTGTAAGAGAATGTCTTTGCTTTCTGCTTGGATGAGGCAGTCGTCCAGGTATGGATATATTTGAATTCCTCTTTGTCTGCAGTATGCAATTACTGGAGCCAGGCATTTTGTGAAAACTCTGGGCGCAGTAGATAAGCCAAAGGGCAGTGCAGAGAATTGGTAATGGGTTGAACCTGCAATGAAACGGAGGTATCTTTTGCAACTTTGTCTGATAGGGACATGCAGGTATGCCTCCTTGAGGTCCAACGTTACTAGCCATGCTTCCTTGCCCAACATGGGAAGTAGCTGCTGTAGTGTTAGCATCTTGAATTTGGGTACTTGTAAGTAAGTGTTTAGAATTGAAAGGTCCAGAATTGGTCTCCAGGCATTGTCCTTTCTGGGCAGTAGAAAGAGTCTTGAGTAAAATCCTTGGCTTTGCTCTCAAGTAGGTACCAGTTGAATGGCTCTCATGTCCATGAGAGCTGTAATTTGCTTTTGTGCCTCTGCCCATTGATTTTGTGGCATGTTTGGCATTCCTCTTTTCATTGGCAAGGTGTGAAAGTGGAATCTGTATCCTCGTAAAATTATGTCTAGGACCCATTTGTCCTTTGTGACTATCTGCCAGTTGTCTGCAAAAAGTGCGAGTTTTCCCCCCAAGGGGGCTGCCAAGAGAGTATTACTTGGCCAGATGAGGTGCAAGTCATTGAGTTTGCCTTCTGGTGGATGGAGACCTGTCTTCTCCTCCCTTCTGTGTTGTAGTGCCCCATTGGCGAGGTTTATACTGGGCTTGTGGTTGTCCTCTACCCCTTGGGCGTCTGTATTTACCCCTCTGCGGTCTGTCAGTGGCTGGAAAGGACCAATTTTTTTGTTGGCCAGTTTCTGCTGAAGCGAGGGGGTTGTACTTGTAGTAAATCTTTGTCTGCATAGATTTTGCCTTATCTTCCATTTTCTTTAAAACTTCTTCTGCTTTATCTCCAAAAAGAACATCCTGCTGTAAGGGTGCATCTAGTAGTTTTGCTTTAACATGATCAGGCAGAGTTTGTTCCTTTAACCAAGCATGCCTACGTATAACAGACCCAGTGACAACTGCTCTGCAGGAGGCCTCCAAAGAATCAAACCCACATTGTAAGGTATGTTTGCCCACCTGCTCAGTGGCGTGCAACAGATCCTGTACTTCTTTCAATTCAGATAGTTGAGGGAGAGTGGTTATTCTTTGCTTTAACTGAGAGATTAGAAATTGCTGATACTTAAGCATATGGAATTGACAATTCAGTTCCCTCATAGCTAGTGTGTAAACCTTTTTCCCCCACCTGTCTAGTGCTCTGGAATCCCTCTCAGAAGGTACTGGGTTTTTAGCCATAGATGCCTTAGCCCCCTTGGGACCCTGGGAGATAGTCTGTGGGTCAGCTACAGGGCTTTTGTAAAGAAATTTGTGGGAATCAGGCACTCTGTAGTATCTGTCAGGCTTAGGCGGAGCAGGAGGTAGAGAGTCTGGGTTGAAACTGGATTCTAAGTAGACATCATCCACAATGTCCAAAACTGGTGGGATGGCAAGTGGTCTGTGTTGGGGGAGTAAAAGAAACTCTCTGAGCCTTTTCTTTGAATCAGAGTAGTCTTGACCTTCCCAGTGAAAATGTTCCCTCATAGTGTGTAAAGTTTCCCCAAAGGAGTAGTCTTCAGGAGAAGCTGAGGGGATAGAGTCCTCAGCATCAGAATCTTCATAAGGAGAGAAGGAATAGTCTTGGTCCTCAGAGGAGTCTGAAGAAATGGACATTTGCTCAGAGGAAGCAAAATCTTCCTCTTGTCTAGGCCTTTTGTCAGGAGGGGGCTGTGAACCCCTGATTAAAGAAATCAAATCTTCAGCCATTTTGAGCATCTGTTTCTTAGGCATAAGGGCCTTGAACAGGAGACTGAAGTGCAGTCCTTTTAGTCTTAGAAGGAGTCTTCACCTTAGAAAACGTTTTAAAGGTGAGAGTCATCGGTCTGAAAACGCCTTCAGAAACTGATGGCGTTTCTGTAGCACCGACGCATTTTGAAGCTAAGTCGTCGGAAGGGCCTGAAGTAAAAGGCTGCGTCGGCCTGGTACATTCCGTCAAAACTTCTGTAGCGGTCTCGGGTTCCAGATCTGCGGTAGTCAGGGGCTGCATCGGAGCCACACTGAGGACCGGAGACCGGATTAGCCGAGGCCTCGGAATCTGGCTTAGGCCTGGACTTCCTGTCCTTATCCCTGCATTTTTTGTGCACGCTGGTAGTCGGTTGCTCCGACGGCATGTTGTAGTTAAATTTCCTACCGAAGTAGTGTCGTGCGAAATCAAAGCATCTTTTAATAGTACGCTTATTAAACCTAGCACAAAACAAACAAGAAGTGACGTCGTGGTCTGGGCCTAGGCAAGGTATGCAATAAGAATGAAAATCCTTATGAGGTATTTGCTTCCCACAAGAAATATAATTGTTAACATTTTCTGACATCGGTCTGAGGCAAGAAAAGTTTCCCCAACGGGGTACTTAGCTTTATAGAAGACTTCAGTCTGAAATTCGAATTCGAAAATCTCAGGAGTCGGCCGACCAGCACTTGCGAACTGCTTCTGCTTCGGGCACCGTGCGGCAAGAAAGACTGAAGAAAATGGCGTCGGTTGCATTATTTATACCCCTGGCGCACTGACGTCCGGGAAGAGGCGACAGCAGCCGACGCCAGACCAAGACTTTGGAATTCCGGCCGACTGCGGGACCGCCTGACGACAGGATAACCCAAGTGTAATGACTGCAGCAGGGTAACACGATGAACATCAGTAGTCTTGTATAATACTGAAGAGAGGAATGGAAAATGGGCCACGGCGTGGGGGCATGTTTCATCCACAGAAGCGGGGGATGAGGCTGGTCTGGTGTGTGAGCAAACCACTGCATCTGAAAACCCTAGCAGGATGCTACCAGTGGGAGAAACAGTGTAGACCAGCAGATGTTATGGGTCACAATAATGTTCCCACCAGTATCGGAGGTGGATGAAGGGAAGGTTCGAATATAAATGGGCTAAACTGATGAAGAGCTTGCAGAAGGTTGCATCAAGACAGTAATATGGAGGAATACCGAGACGTGCAGAGAGAGAAATGTGTGGAGGTGTGGCATGGCAGGGCTGTCAACTGCAGAATGGATGGATGCTGAGTACGTGGAGCTCGGCGGGCAGGGAAAGGGAGCATGGGTATGACATTAAGGTAGGAATATGCAGCTTACGCAGAACTGCAGTAGTGTAGTGGGCAGAGCATCCGCCTATCACGCGCACATTCTCGGTTCAGGTCCCACTGCAGCACATTCTATTTCCCATGTGAAATCGGTATAACATAATCATTTTGCTGTATAACCTATTAAATGACATTTACACTTGAACAGGAGTACGGAATTACACATACCCCACTCACTATTCATAGGACATAAGACAACACACAGATATGTATACACAGGCAACTTGTAATGGTGTCTTTTACAATAATGTATGCCATTACTGACAGCACATAGATCTGCACTTATGTAATCAGTGAGGAATGCAAGGCCTACACAAAAAAGTAGATGCAAACAGTGCGGATATATAACATACTATGCTGCCCAGGACAGGCCCATCAATTCGTACAACTGTGGTCAAAGGATTTGCCATCAAGCTAGGTAACAATAAACAATAACAGATGTAGTTCAACAGCCGCCAGTTACTACCTGTGATAATGTCTATGTATCTATCACATTTATGGACCCTGACCAACAAATGTCGTGGGCATCCATGATATGACTGGGATGATAGTAGGAATGCCAGCAGTATATTATGATAGGCCAATACCGAACAACCCCTAACCGTATCACAGCAGGACAAAGCCAGCCATGTGTGTGTTGGACAGAGGCAGGAACACAGGGCCATACCCATAATATTGCTGTTACACACCCTGCACATTGCTGCTGTTACAGGATTCGATGCAACATACCCTTATGCAGAAATAACACATCAGGAACAGAACTGAAAGTAGCCATGTACTGATAGCACACAACAGACAGATTGCCGGGGATATATCTAGGACAAGTCCTGTGTGGTGCACAGGCAAAAGCAAACAGACAATCCACTGGCCATCATGTGGATAAGCCCACTGCTGAGAGCTATACAGACAGACTGCATTCTATCCTAAACTATGTACATGCAAACACTGCAAGACCAGCAATATACAAAGCACATAACACCATTCACTCTGTTTGTAGGTCTGGAACAACCTAAGATTGTGTAGTTGTCCTGTGTCTGCAAGCCCCACTGTAGTAGGTACCACGACCTGCCGTCTGTAACACTGCTGCCAACATACAGGAAGGATGACCTCTGTACTGGAAAGGTGAAGGGACAACGCCCACATGAGTAAGCATTTTATAGTACTGGGTTGCCATGACGATGGTTAACAAAATCATTACACAGCAGGCTGCATGCAGTCAGCAACTGTTGCACACTGATTGGTGTAGAGCCCATCACCTGATCATGTGCATCACCTACAAAAGCTATGCTGTAATCCATTTAAACCAACTCATTCACTCTACTGGAGAGGGAGAGAGAGAGAGAGAAAAAGAAAAAAAAAGAGGAAATTGAAAACAAATGTATACCACAGAACTTACACAATGGAGAACACAGTACTACAGGCCACAACTGGGAAGGCATCACATCTGTCCAAACACTAAAAGGTATGTAAAACACAACTGTATGTAATTTAATGTAGGATGTGGTATAGATTAATAGGATGTATGATGTTGAATGTTTGATATGTGCCATCTGTAGTTGTCCCTGATGATGTCCCGCTGAACAACTGCTTTGGACAATACTGTCTGTCCCTATAAGCAGTGGGACATACCCGCCAACTGTACAGATCAGCAATGAATGACAAGGATGTCAGTCATAATATCTGTGTATGTTATATTAGTGTGGAGAATAGCTGTTGGTGGATGTACTGCCGTCATGATAGACACATGTGTGTCAGTGCACAGCACTTGCAGAACAGTCATGTGTATGTGTAATGTAGCATGCACAAATGCCATAAGTGTGTAATATGCGTACCAGCACTCTCACACCATAGTTACCACCCTAATGTTAGGCTGTGTTCACATGTGGCACCTGTCTGTGTTGCAGCAAGGCAGAACAGTACAGCTGTGAATGAAAGACGGTTACAGAATGCGGACCGGATGTCTGTATGCACTCCACATATCTGTGTGATACGGACTGTAACGTGTATGTGTACAGATACAGACACTCATATAGACATAGGTATATCAACAACGTACAACATATATCTACACATATATGTACATAGATGTATATTTATACACATATATATAGTGGCACTGACAATAGCATGCAGGTGCAGTAGTCTGTAACAGGCCAGCAAAGATAAGTGTCCCCACAGGGAGCATGGCTACAAACATGTAGCACAAAGCATGGCACATACACATAGCACAAAGCTTGGTACAATACAACATATGTCCCAATGGTAGGTAAGCAGCTGACATAAAAATTGCAGTCTGTGAACGTGTTGTAGTTGATGTGGTGGGGGAAGACATATATGTGTATTAAGAACTATGGTAACCCTGCTGTATGGGTGGTTCATACCTGTTTCCATCTTTAGGTCTTCCAGGAATCATGTCGCATTGTCGCCTTCCCGCGTACAGCGCCGCAGAAAATGGCTATCATCATTGACCACCTGGTAAAGCACTACATACTTCTTTTTGGCCAGACAGCCCACAACCAGCAGGAGAGGACCGCCCTATGGAATGAGCTAGTTCACAGGGTCAGTGATGTCGGAGCTATGAGCAGGTCTGGCATCATTGCACCGACCTGCTTCGCCATGTATGTCAGCATGCAGCTGCCGTAAGGGGGGACCACCTCGCAACGGGGGGGGGCAACCCGCCCATCCGTCCCTCAATATCGTAATTCTACTGTTGATGTAATGTAATGCTGCACTCACCTGTTATGAATGCCACAGCTGTGGCCACTGACATCAGCTTTCTTGCACTCCTATGTAGGTCCCTCCAGGATACAACCACAGCAGTAGCCCATAGCTGGTGAGTATGGTTCATGTTCATGCATGATGATTAACTGGGCATGTAATAGCTATGGGCTATCCTCCATGCACACTTCTAACACACCTACCCATACTGCATTCTGTGCACGTTCATGTTTTGTTGCTGAGAAATGCACTGCATCACAGTAGAGACCATGCTGGAGTATTGGAAGGGTACAACAGACAAATGCAAGATAACTAACATCCTGTCAATGTGCAGTGTGTCCACAGGGATGTGACATGTGGCAGGACACACGGTCTATAGTAGGGACATGTGTAACTCAACACCACCATGACTGCAGCTGCACACAAGCAGGTTAAGTAAACATTGCAGACGTAACCTGACATCGGTCTGAGACAAGAAAAGTTTCCCCAATGGGGTACTTAGCTTTATAGAAGACTTCAGTCTGAAATTCGAATTCGAAAATTTCAGGAGTCGGCCGACCGGCACTTGTGAACTGCTTCTGCTTCGGGCACCGCGCGGCAAGAAAGACTGAAGAAAATGGCGTTGGTTGCATTATTTATACCCCTGGCGCACTGTTGTCAGGGAAGAGGCGACAGCAACCGACGCCGGACCAAGACTTTGGAATTCCGGCCGACTGCGGGACCGCCTGACAGGATAACCCAAGTGTAATGACTGCAGCAGGGTAACACGATGAACATCAGTAGTCTTGTATAATACTGAAGAGAGGAATGGAAAATGGGCCACGGCGTGGGGGCATGTTTCATCCACGGAAGCGGGGGATGAGGCTGGTCTGGTGTGTGAGCAAACCACTGCATCTGAAAACCCTAGCAGGATGCTACCAGTGGGAGAAACAGTGTAGACCAGCAGATGTTATGGGTCACAATAATGTTCCCACCAGTATCGGAGGTGGATGAAGGGAAGGTTCGAATATAAATGGACTAAACTGATGAAGAGCTTGCAGAAGGTTGCATCGAGACAGTAATATGGAGGAATACCGAGACGTGCAGAGAGGGAAATGTGTGGAGGTGTGGCATGGCAGGGCTGTCAACTGCAGAATGGATGGATGCTGAGTACGTGGAGCTCGGCGGGCAGGGAAAGGGAGCATGGGTATGACATTAAGGTAGGAATATGCAGCTTACGCAGAACTGCAGTAGTGTAGTGGGCAGAGCATCCGCCTATCGCGCGCACATTCTCGGTTCAGGTCCCACTGCAGCACATTCTATTTCCCATGTGAAATCGGTATAACATAATCATTTTGCTGTATAACCTATTAAATGACATTTACACTTGAACAGGAGTACGGAATTACACATACCCCACTCACTATTCATAGGACATAAGACAACACACAGATATGTATACACAGGCAACTTGTAATGGTGTCTTTTGCAATAATGTATGCCATTACTGACAGCACATAGATCTGCACTTATGTAATCAGTGAGGAATGCAAGGCCCACACAAAAAAGTAGATACAAACAGTGCGGATATATAACATACTATGCTGCCCAGGACAGGCCCGTCAATTCGTACAACTGTGGTCAAAGGATTTGCCATCAAGCTAGGTAACAATAAACAATAACAGATGTAGTTCAACAGCCGCCAGTTACTACCTGTGATAATGTCTATGTATCTGTCACATTTATGGACCCTGACCAACAAATGTCGTGGGCATCCATGATATGACTGGGATGATAGTAGGAATGCCAGCAGTATATTATGATAGGCCAATACCGAACAACCCCTAACCGTATCACAGCAGGACAAAGCCAGCCATGTGTGTGTTGGACAGAGGCAGGAACACAGGGCCATACCCATAATATTGCTGTTACACACCCTGCACATTGCTGCTGTTACAGGATTCGATGCAACATACCCTTATGTAGAAATAACACATCAGAAACAGAACTGAAAGTAGCCATGTACTGATAGCACACAACAGACAGATTGCCGGGGATATATCTAGGACAAGTCCTGTGTGGTGCACAGGCAAAAGCAAACAGACAATCCACTGGCCATCATGTGGATAGGCCCACTGCTGAGAGCTATACAGACAGACTGCATTCTATCCTAAACTATGTACATGCAAACACTGCAAGACCAGCAATATACAAAGCACATAACACCATTCACTCTGTTTGTAGGTCTGGAACAACCTAAGATTGTGTAGTTGTCCTGTGTCTGCAAGCCCCACTGTAGTAGGTACCACGACCTGCCGTCTGTAACACTGCTGCCAACATACAGGAAGGATGACCTCTGTACTGGAAAGATGAAGGGACAACGCCCACATGAGTAAGCATTTTATAGTACTGGGTTGCCATGACGATGGTTAACAAAATCATTACACAGCAGGCTGCATGCAGTCAGCAACTGTTGCACACTGATTGGTGTAGAGCCCATCACCTGATCATGTGCATCACCTACAAAAGCTATGCTGTAATCCATTTAAACCAACTCATTCACTCTACTGGAGAGGGAGAGAGAAAGAGAAAAAGAAAAAAAAAGAGGAAATTGAAAACAAATGTATACCACAGAACTTACACAATGGAGAACACAGTACTGCAGGCCACAACTGGGAAGGCATCACATCTGTCCAAACACTAAAAGGTATGTAAAACACAACTGTATGTAATTTAATGTAGGATGTGGTATAGATTAATAGGATGTATGATGTTGAATGTTTATGTGCCATCTGTAGTTGTCCCTGATGATGTCCCGCTGAACAACTGCTCTGGACAATACTGTCTGTCCCTATAAACAGTGGGACATACCCGCCAACTGTGCAGATCAGCAATGAATGACAAGGATGTCAGTCATAATATCTGTGTATGTTATATTAGTGTGGAGAATAGCTGTTGGTAGATGTACTGCCGTCATGATAGACACGTGTGTCAGTGCACAGCACTTGCAGAACAGTCATGTGTATGTGTAATGTAGCATGCACAAATGCCATAGGTGTGTAATATGCGTACCAGCACTCTCACACCATAGTTACCACCCTAATGTTAGGCTGTGTTCACATGTGGCACCTGTCTGTGTTGCAGCAAGGCAGAACAGTACAGCTGTGAATGAAAGATGGTTACAGAATGCGGACCGGATGTCTGTATGCACTCCACATATCTGTGTGATATGGACTGTAACGTGTATGTGTACAGATACAGACACTCATATAGACATAGGTATATCAACAACGTACAACATATATCTACACATATATGTACATAGATGTATATTTATACACATATATATAGTGGCACTGACAATAGCATTTAGGTGCAGTAGTCTGTAACAGGCCAGCAAAGATAAGTGTCCCCACAGGGAGCATGGCTACAAACACGTAGCACAAAGCATGGCACATACACATAGCACAAAGCTTGGTACAATACAACATATGTCCCAATGGTAGGTAAGCAGCTGACATAACAACTGCAGTCTGTGAACGTGTTGTAGTTGATGTAGTGGGGGAAGACATATATGTGTATTAAGAACTATGGTAACCCTGCTGTATGGGTGGTTAATACCTGTTTCCATCTTTATGTCTTCCAGGAATCATGTCGCATTGTCGCCTTCCCGCGTACAGCGCCGCAGAAAATGGCTATCATCATTGACCACCTGATAAAGCACTACGTACTTCTTTTTGGCCAGACAGCCCACAACCAGCAGGAGAGGACTGCCCTATGGAATGAGCTAGTTCACAGGGTCAGTGATGTCGGAGCTATGAGCAGGTCTGGCATCATTGCACCGACCTGCTTCGCCATGTATGTCAGCATGCAGCTGCCGTAAGAGGGGACCACCTCGCAACGGTGGGGGGGCAACCCGCCCATCCATCCCTCAATATCGTAATTCTACTGTTGATGTAATGTAATGCTGCACTCACCTGTTATGAATGCCACAGCTGTGGCCACTGACATCAGCTTTCTTGCACTCCTATGTAGGTCCCTCCAGGATACAAGCACAGCAGTAGCCCATAGCTGGTGAGTATGGTTCGTGTTCATGCATGATGATTAACTGGGCATGTAATAGCTATGGGCTATCCTCCATGCACACTTCTAACACACCTACCCATACTGCATGCTGTGCATGTTCATGTTTTGTTGCTGAGAAATGCACTGCATCACAGTAGAGACCATGTTGGAGTATTGGAAGGGTACAACAGACAAATGCAAGATAACTAACATCCTGTCAATGTGCAGTGTGTCCACAGGGATATGACATGTGGCAGGACACATGGTCTATAGTAGGGACATGTGTAACTCAACACCACCATGACTGCAGCTGCACACAAGCAGGTTAAGTAAACATTGCAGACGTAACCTTGTCCCCCACAGCACTCATCGCAGCAGAGTGTGCACTTCAAGGGATGTGCACATGAGTAGACCTTGCAACCATGCAGAGGTCTGGGACATGTGTAGGGCACCTCTCACAGCCATGGTAAGGTCTGCTGGTTGTCAGTGTAATAGTCATGTACTGGTCATACATGCTTTGCTGATGTTGTGATCTGTAATGCAGACATCAGGCATCCACAACTGATAGCTGTTCACATACCATCAGGGGCTGTGAGCAGTGGAGCTGACATAACTGACACAGTACTACAGATGCATCAGTGGTTTCTGCACCTGCGAGATATGGTGCACAGTACAAGGCAGGGTGTGGAACAGGCCACAGTAACGCTTTGTACATGGGTGCAGTGTTAACATGGGGAGGGGCCATCACCTACCAACAAACCATGCCTCACACATATGTATACTGCCGCTAGCATGATGCCACTATAGTTGAACTGCATGCTGTTGAGCTCCATGTGTAATGCATGTTGGCAGAAGGCTAATGAGAGGACTATGTGTACAAATGTGCAACTCCACATGTAGGAGTATGGGGTGTGTGTGACTCAGTTGTGTTCATAGGTGCAATCTAGTGGAGTGTGGAGGATGCATGGCAGATGTGTGCGTATGTGTGTGTGTGTGTGTCCATGTATGCACAGGCAATAGTGGGATTGCACATGGCGGTAGTTCCCCTTGGGATTGTGCCATATATGGAGTGAGTCATGGGACACCAGGGCAACCTGTCAGGTATGTGAACACAGGACAGCTGATAGCATAACAAGGGCTGTAGCATGGAGCATGCATTGGGAGGTGCAGGACATACCAGGTATACACATAATATTGCCAGCAGCAGATAGGTAACCGGCTGCCCACATATGCAGCACTACAAATGCAGTGGGGAATTACCACAGCACATCAGTGAGTGTATCCAGGTAGTACTGTCGTCCGCATGATGGGTCACTTGTGCAGCAGATGTGGCATGGACTGAGCAAGACTGTAGTATGAGGCTCTGGTGTTTGACATATGTAGTGAATGTAGCAGCCCCAACCATACAGGGGCCTCATACACCATTACTGCCCATACACAGGATAATACAGGGTGACAGCTGTGAGGCCATGTACAACCTACTCCACCCAGGTCAGGTAGGCAATGGAGTAAAAGGTCAGGTGTGGTAACCACACGTGTAGGCATGGGGAAGGATGATATGTTAATGGGCTGTAGTGATGCGTGTGTATTAGTAAGTACCATGCAGGAAGGGGAACATATGTAACTGACTGTGGAACTGTCTGCAAACACAGGGAAGGTGAGGTTGTAAGGTGGCTGTCAGTGTGTGTGTGTGTGTGTGTGTGTGTGTGTGTTTATTGTTATGTACTGCTGTACAGGTCTTAACGTGTGTATTTGTTTCCCTTACAGGTGGCGAGGTGGGTCAGGGTCCCTCCTGCTCGCATACTGAGATAGGTGTCCCTACAGACACCGATGATGATGAAGGTACAGGTGAGGTACAGGTGGGGTTGTCAGAGGCCGACACTGTGCCAACATGTGTCATCACCCTACTAGCCACCCCAAGCCCGCACACAGTTATAGTGCCCCTACAAACCCCATCACATGTGGCCATAGCAGAGGGACAGTTGACACTTGGTGGCAATGGCCAGGAAAGTGTGGTGTCCATGCCAACTGTGTCAGATCACAGTCGGCATAGCTGGATGTCCAGAAGGCCATCACATCGGCAGATGTACAGTGGTGCTAGTGGGAGGACCGCAGGTCATCCTGCCCCTGGCAGAGATGCCACAACTGGTACTACCAGGAGCATGTTTCAGGCTGTAATGGAGGCACAGGCACATATGGAAATGCACTCTAGACAGGTCCTGAGGTTGCAGAGGTCTGCTTTCGCAGCTGTAAGTGGCAACTCCATGAACACACTGTTGCCTTCCGTGAATATACTGAGGTCATGGATAGATGGTGGGGTGAGATGGCCTCCTCGACCGTGGTATGTCTGTGCTAGAACATGTGGTATGAGTGGTGCGACATCCACGTGGACATAGGCCAGAGACACCAGCAGCTGGCAGTCAGTGTGGACGTGTCAGGATGCACAGCCACTCCAGTAGTGGCAGTACCAGTCCCAGCACACCACAGGGGCTGCTGTCCTCACCACAGCGGACCATGTGCACGTGGCCCTGGCCAGGCCCAGGTGGGACATGGTTCCAGTGGACATATGTCATCATCAGGGAAGAGTAGCACCTCAAGGTCTGTATCTGCATGTGCCCATGGGACCCCTGGCAGGCACAGTCAGCGTGTCTGTGGCCAGAGGCACTGAATTGCACACCCTGCCAGGTATGGTCTGCAGCTGTCCAACATCACCCATGTGGGGCAACCACATGGCGGAACTGTGTGCATGCATACCCACACACTATGCAACCCCACCTAGGGTGTCCCCATACCGGCACACACATCACCACACCCTAATCAAGGAACCACACCCCTCACCCACACACATGGTGACATGTTTGGACCACCCTCGGCCTCTGGCACACCTGCAACACACCTTGTGCATATGATGATACCTGTGCCACATCCCTGTCATCCATAACATTGATGTAGGGACAAGCTAACATGGTACTGATGCACACAGTGACTGTAATGAGGTGCCACAATGTACCATAGTGTAGAATGTAGTCAGGGGTAATGTGTACTGCATACATGTCAGGTAGTGTAGCCATGCAGCTAGGATGACATTCACACACCCTGTGCATATGATGATACCTGTGCCACATCCCTGCCATCCCTAACATTGATGCAGGGATAGGCTAACATGGTACTGATGCACACGGTGACTGTGATAAGAGTGCCGTAATGTACTGCAGTGTAGAATGTAGTCAGGGGTAATGGGTACTGCATACATGTCAGGTAGTATAGCCATGCAGCTAGGATGCATCCCAGCTGTTGGTAGCACCAATTGATATCCCCATACTGTCATCCATTTGTGCTGTAGGCATACGTGTGTCAGCAGGAGGATGGTCCACAGTCATATTCCACAGGGGTATGTCAGTGTGGTGACACCATGGCCATGATATATGTGGTGTACAGTTGCACACATGCCACAGGTATGTATGACAGCTATTGGCTGTGCAAATGTGACTGGTGGCCTGCTGGTACAGGTATGATCTGCACCCTTATGTCAACCCATCCACATACACACACATCCTGACTTGGTGACACTGTGTCTATACCCCAACCCGGCTATGTAGTGCTACTGAACTGTGTGGCTGTCATTGCACATATGACACCATCTGTAGGGTGAGGTGTGTACCAGGTCACATGCTACATGCAGACCATCCATAGACACGTACAGTATGGTAATGGGGATGTAATGTTTGTATATGGTGAATATATAGTGTGTCATACCATCATATACACATTGACCGACACATAATGGGTAGACACACATCTTAGAGACCTGGTTGTATAGTTGATAACCAACTAGTCCATGTGTCCAGTGTGTTACAGGTAGGCTGCACACAGCACATGTGTAACTGGGCCGTCTCCTCTTTTCTGTTACCTGTATGGGTGATGGCGACATTGGCCACCTGAGAGTGGTATGTGGGCCATATACCAGGTGTACCATGGTGTAAAGACAGTGTACACAGCACCCACATACCCCACTGGATATTGTACACACTAGAACCCATCTAGATACTCTGACATACCCACTATCACACAGTGGCCATGACACAAAAACAACCCATTGCGTATCACAACAGTGGTACCACAGGGATATGCATGTGATGCACACGCAACAGGCATAGTCGTGTGCATTGCGTTGCCACACCTATGGGCGACAACAACAATATCCATACTACTGTGTGACAATGTGTATTGTAATAGGAGTATGTGGACTCGGACTGATGTACCCTACAGATATGCACACATGCACATATACACACACGTGGCAGACCTCAATGGGATTCCCATGCCTACCGACCCATTGGTGCAACACTGTTGTGCTGGTACTGCAAGGCATATGTAGCTGTTAGGAAGTGGAGTGTAACAGGCTACATGTTATGTTAATGGGGTTGAGAGGCACCACACACTATACGGGTCATAGGAATAGGCATCCCCCCCAGCCAAACACTTCCACCCTGCAATACACTACCAAGTGTTGGCGATCCCATAACCAGGGCCAATGGCAACATGGGCACACAATGTTACCTGTACTACATCCCACCTGTATGATGTCAGGCTGTTATTGGTAACATATCATGCAGTATGTTCTGGCTCCCATGGGGAATGTATTATGTGGATGCCATCAACATTACCAGGCTTCAGATACACAGACACAGATATGTAGATACAAGTATACATATACATAATTATCTATCTATATATATATATATATATATATATATATATATATATATATATATATATATATATATATATCTATATCTATATATATATATATATATATATATATATATATATATATATATATATATATATATATATATATATATATATATATATATATATATATATATATATATATATATATATATATATATATATATATATATATACATGTATATATATATATATGTGTGTGTGTCTGCGTACATATACATGTGACTACACATACACGTGCAGCTATATGTACAGTATGAAACATAAGCGGTAGGTGCACACAATATGGAACAGCCACTATGCCTACAGTTGACCCCTGAATGACTGGACACTGTATGTGCCACCCATACAAATGACAATCATTGCCTGTAATACACATCCACAGAGAGGTCATAGGTGAAACAACACCCACAGGTTTGCTGACATGGTAACCTGTCATCATGTACTATTACAGTTCTACATGCCATGCCATATAGCTGTTCAGACACTGACAACTGTATCAGTGGAGTGATGCTACAGTGGACCAGTTACACTCATACAGTAGATTGGAAAGGTTCACAACTCTTGCTGTCCAGGCCAAGCCATTCACATTGTACAATAGGAAAGACACACTGGGCCACAGAATACCTAACAATCGACAGTATGTACTCCAGGTCTGTAGTTCAGCAGCCTCTGTCTACACACTGTACAAACACAGTAGGTGGTATGGACGTCTTATGACCACATGAGTTGTAACTGCTACATAACTTGGCATAACTGACACCATCACGTGCACACCAACACACACAACTGTTTGTATGGCAGGGAGCTGTAGTCTTGCAGTGCTCAGATGCATGACATATAGGTGAAGTATGTGGTACTGTACATCCAGATACCTTAAGGCAGCTCAGCCCTGATAACCCCACATTTTGTAGCAGCCTAGGTCTTTTATGGTGCTCCCCCCTGGACTCAATTATACAGGGCCATATAACACTGTTACATACACTGGGCTCTGCAGTGCATGAGGGCACACATGTATTGTGTAGGTGGCACCCACACATATATGGCTCCAGCCCCACCATATGTGTGGGGGTTACAATGGCAGTGGACTGATGGCAGACATGGCAGTGTGTTATACTACCAGCCCACTATGGATCAACCACCGACAACATGACATATGTGCACAGCTTGGTATGTAGGTGATGGACAGAGGCTGGAATGCAGGCACATATGTGGACAACTATTGCCATACACTACACAAGGTGAGAGTGTTACAGGATAGTCTGTAACATACTCTTAGTCAGGGAATTGCTGGTATGGACAGCTATGGATGTAGCCATGTAACACGCAACACACACACTGCCAGTGTATTATCTGACACAAGACCTGTGTGGTGGGCAGACAAGACGTGATAGGCACAGCTCTGGCTGGCATGAGGGTAGGCCCACAGTTGTGTGCTATGCAGATGGACTGCATTCCATGGCAAACTAGTTTGTACACCCACACCCTGTAACACCAGTACTGTACAATGCATAACACAACTTCACTCGCAGTCTGTCTGTATGTCCTGATCTTCTGACGAATATGTGGCTGCCCTGAGTGTGCCACTTCTCCTGTATGGGGTATTGCTACATGCTGTCGGTAGCAGTGCTGCCCACACATGGGACAGATGCCCATCACACAGAAGATGTAATGGGACCATGCACACACAATGTGGGGATCAATAGTGGGTGGTTGCCATGACAGTGTTAAATGGGTGTAGTACACATGTATTCATATATCTGGCTATCTGGATATGTAAATGTACATATATTCCCACCATAGTTCCTGGATATGAAGTGTAGGCCACCCCAGCCAGTATATTCCCAATGTTGTAGTTGAAGGGGATATCAGGTTATCTCTAGCAGGTATACTAGTAGGCTATTGCTACTGTCATTGGGATTGTCTTCACAGACATGGTGTGTGTGGCAGGTCACATCTGCTCATAACATGTGTGCCATTGGTTACTGAACAACATCCAAAGGACATCAGTGTACAGTACTGCTGCTAGCATATAATGCCGCTGTGGACTGCAGCAGAGATATTGGCCAGTATATGTGGGGGTCTGACACAGTCTGTACATTCCAGAGGTATACACATATGGCCCTTAGTGCTACACATGTTTACCATGCCTCACAATATGGATGTGGATGGTCATGTAGATGGGTATAACACATGACGACAGGTGTATAATGTCCACCATAGGTCATGCATTCACACACCCCTGCCTGGCCTGTAACAGTATGACTGCTGGTACAGGGGTGCCATGGCCACATACTACACAATAGGTATTGACATACATCCACACTGCATCCCACTTCCCTGTCTGACATACATGACTGTTAGGGGAGGTCCGGCAGCGGGACATCTGGCTTGTATATGTGCATGACATCCCACTGGGTAGCTACACTCAGCTGCTAGGCATGCCACAATGCACTGTGCAGGCTGCAGGCAGACTGTCTCAGCACTGGCCTACACCTCCCAAGGGGGAATGCACATGCACTTGCATATACAGCAGGTTGCAGAGGCATGTCACAGCACAGGATAGGATACACCTGTGTGACAGTGCATATCCACAACCACTGTGAACACAGCCACAGGCACATATGGTTAGCTAGTATGGTATGACAGTATATGGACTATGTGTTCGACACCATCCTCATATGTGCCACTCACAGACTTCCCTACATATACTGGCCTGCTACATAGTTTGGTCTGGTGGGTGTCTGTGGTATGGGACACATGTATTTATGGCCTTACAAACATGTACGCCACTACAGTACCATACAGTGGGGCAGCATGTAACATTTGCAAGTAGGGGAACTAGAACAATGTCATCTACCACAATCTGTACACAGGCTAAGGTACATATCAACACTACACACACTGTCAACATTCACCATAGGTACACAGACCTCAGTACTGTACGAACATCCTCAGAATGTGCAGGTTATGTAATGTAATGTAACCCCTACTGTAAATAATGTGTAGCAGTCAGATATGTCCGTGGCTTGTTCTCAGATATGATGCCACAAAGTATGGTGTACAGCACATATGCACCACTTCATGCACAACATATGTACAAAGGTTGACAGAGATGTGGCTGGGAGCACATATACAGGACCAATATTAACATGCTGCTGTGATGACCACATACATTTACTGTTGTTACAGGGTTGTTGCAACATATGCCCTTTGAGGGATATGATGTCTGTGACTACGCTTTCTCCATCTACTGACTGCAATCCTCACACTACCTTCAGCAGTCAACTGCTAGATGCTCCATGGGTGGCACATGCAGCCATGGACACAACACTGCCCAGGCTGCAGATGACCCTGCAGATGGTGATTTCCCATCAACATGGAACTGACATGGCAGGTATTGAGACATGTACATCAGCCATATCCACACAAACACTGTGAAAGCAACATTACTCCAAATGGGGTATAGCAGCACCTACAGGCTGTAGTCAGGTCAGGCGCATCCACCTCCCATTTGATACACTGTTTCCACAGTGTATGTTGTTAGAGGTATACCGTAATCCATCTGGGATGCTGTTTGGCACACACCAGATCTAGTTCCTGCTCACAGTGGGTGACAAGGGCAAACACCACCATGATGTTCCTGGGTATTGGAGTGTGTTTCCATACAATTGGCAATGGAGATGTTACCACAGCTGTTTCACATGCAGTCAGCTAGGGGAGGGCTGCGATTCATGCAGAGGCCATCAGCTGATCATGAGCATTACCTACATTACACATGCTGCTGCCTAAGCAAGGCAGGTGTAGGTCTCCACGTCCACCTGAGAGGGGGTGGGGACACAGACAGAGGCTAATACTTGTCAGGGAGGGGTGGGAGGGTAAAACTGAGGCATGGTTGTGTCACACACCTAGCAGCACAGGGTATCAAACCCCTGATGACTATGTAGTGCTAGCACAGTCTGCTGCAATTATTGGATGTGCCACATGGGTTACCTGTCGTGGAACACTCAGAACATATGTGTGATGGGGAGTGACATCTGCAACAGGGATACAGTAGCTGTATGGTAGGTGACATACATGTACCTGTTGGCATGAACAGGTGCCAGTGCCAACATAGCCGCACTCTCACAAAGACACACACACATTGACACATGTGGCAGGGCCAGGTGTACAACTCTTTGGTTGTGAGATTGCCACATCACATCACTGGGCAGGTATCCCATGCACCACACAGGTGATACTGGGGCTGTACGGGTGAAGGGTATGGGAAGGTGTCTGACATCAGACAGCATGCTGCAGTATGCCCATGGGGGTTGTAGAGAGTGTGGATGTGAACATCTGCAGCATGCAACACAAACACACAGGGTGCCACTACTGACATGCATGTGTGCATGTCTGCACAGGTGTGTGGTGTTCAACTGCACCAGATGGCTGTCCATGGCTAGGCGATGGGTGTACCTTGGCATCAGGCCACATGATGATGGTCTACATTGTGGCTCAGGGATGTAGTGTCTGCATTTTCCCACACAGGCGGGTATTGTATCCCCCATCTGATCACCTGGGTGACTACTGTGTGTGGGAATTGCTGTGCATCGCTTGCCATGTCTGTGTTCCTTTGTCCATGACATGGACTGCATCTGGGATGTGCACACCTCCCACATGCATGTACAGTGACATGTGGAACTGTACCTGGGGTGTTCAGTCCATGTTGTGAACACAGATTATCATCAGATGTGCCAGTCCTGCCCACCTGTGGCAGGAGCTGGTAATGGCCAGCAGCTTTACCCTGCACCTACATGGTGTGCATGCTATCAGCATTCCTTGGTGTCAGTGGCGTCTGTCCATACGGGCATATTGTCAGGCATGGTATGTCCATTGTGGGTCATATGTGATGGCCCCACAGGTCGTGCAGTTGTCCATTGGAGATGTGCACTGTGTGCATGTATGTGCATATTGGACAGGTAGACTGGGTGTCATGCCCTCTGTAGCCCACCTCTGTCACTCCATAGTTACTATTGGTTGTCAATGTGCAGTGTACTACTCCCATATTGGCTGTTACCTAGGCATGTCTGTATGACACATGGAGTGAGAGTGTGCTCTGGGTAATACTGGAGTTGCTAACTGTGATTGCCTGGCCTTGATGTCACATGTCTGGGTATGGCTCTGCACCCCGGCCTCTCAGCCATATCACATGTGTTATCCCTGTACAGTGGACATTGTGATATATATAGTATGGCCACCATATAGGAAAATGTAAAACCCGCTCCACATTGGCCACACAGTCACAACCACCTGTGCACAGGATATGGGTTACAAACACACACTCACACACCTGTCATGTTTGGGAGTAAAACCCCTACCTAACTAGTGTATGACACTACAGCACTATGCAGTTATAGTAAGCGTGTGAGAGACTAGCCTAAAATGCATTGCTGCCTACACAGACAGTGACACACACAATTCATCCGGAACTGCCATGTGTGGGGATGGAACCCAACCATGTGTCTAATTCACACTACAGCAGTACACATGCACTATGGAGATTACTGGGCTACAGCTCTCCCAGGTGAGTATTTCTAGGTGAGTGACATCAGCAGCCTTGCCAAAGTTGGGTATGTGAAATGTACAGGGTGTGTGTTACCTAAAAGAATTGCTCTCTACACAGTCAGACATGCATGCATATACACACACAGTTGGCAGGTCAGGGGATAGAACTCCCAACTAACTCCTTAATCACACTATGGCCATACGATGTTACAGGATGTGCTACGGAGATTACTCAGCTATGATCGTCCCAGAGGTGTATTTCAGGTTACGTGACATCAGCAGCCTTGCCAAAGGAGGGTATTTGACTTGTAAGTGGTGTGAGTGGCCTAAAAAGTATTGCGCTCTATTCAGTCAGTAACAGACAGGCACGCACACACAGACTCACACACGCACAGTTGCCACATCTGGGGTTTGACCTCCTACCTAACTACATTATCACACTACAGCAGTACACAGTTACAAGATGCGCTATGGAGATTACTGGCCTACAGCTCTCCCAGGGGAGTATCTCTAGGTGGGTGACATCAACAGCCTTGCCAAAGTTGGGTATGTGAAGTGTAAGGGGTGTGAGTAACCTAAAAGCATTGCTCTCTACACAGTCAGTGAGAGACAGACACACACACATGAACAATGACACACACAGTTACCATGTCTGGGGTTAGAGCTCCTACCTAACTAGTCTATCACACTAGAGCAGTACGCAGCTATGAGATTCACCACAGAGATTATTGGCCTACAAGTCTCCCAGTGGTGTATTACACATTGGATAACCTCAGCAGGCTTGTCAGAGTACCGCTATGGGGTGGCCAGTGTGTGCATGGCCCATACACCATTTATGTAGGGGTGACACACCACATACTGCCACGCACGGCATCATATGTCACAGGTGCGTGTCTAGGGCAACTAGCTGACTATGTCCTTGTACAGCCATGTTGCACAGCTGGCATGTGGACCACATAGTCTGTGGTGCTGACAGGTACTGGTCGCTAGTAACTGCAGTGTATGACATCTGCAACTGATGTGTTTGGGGCCCTTTGGTTGTGTGCTCGGTGGGACAGGCATGGATGGCTCCTTGTCATGGTCACCCTCTTCCACATATCTGTATCCATCTACCTTTGGCGTATTATGATGTGTTGTCCTTACATATATGTCTGTATTCCTATCCACTGTGTGTGCAAGGCATGAGTGGTGCATACTGACATGTGTCTGCAGTAAATATTGGAACTGCTGGATATGTCTGGTCCACTGGTGTTTGCATACATGGCCTTCATGTGTTTAAGTGTGTGAGCATGCCCAGTATGACCTTTCAGTATGTTGATGACTGACATTGCCTTCATTACTCTAAGTTTGTGAGCATGTCTAGTAAGGCCATCTGTTATGCATGTGTGGAGCATGTCAGGTGGTTTGTACTGCATAGCTGACCTTTGTGTTGTACACCGACAGGTAGCATGCTGTGTCTGCAGGGTATCCACGATCATTTGGCATTGACTGTTGCAACATGTCTGCATAGCGGGGGGGTACACCTGACTATTTTTATGTTTGTACACAGGAGTGAGGGAGATGCACCTGACTGTTACTGTATTTCTGTGTGAGGTGGGGGGGCATACCTGACAGTTGTACACATTTGCTAGGACTGTACTGGTATGTCCTGTAGTCTGATTCTGTCAGTGGTCTTACCCATCATGCCGGCTATGCCATACCGGTGTACCTCCGTTCTTATCTTTTGATTGCATACACATTGGTTTCTGACTTCCTAGCTGTCACAACTGACATCCCACTACCTGGCCTGCTGTGGTCTGTCCATGTAGGCCTGGGTGGGGGTCAGCCATACCCCTCATTCAGAGGCCATAGTACGGCATTTGTGTTTGTCTACACCTGTCCTGCTGGCTGTGACCGTTGTTGGGTATGTGACCTCCCCGACTGGCATGTGTGAGTCACTTATCCTGTGGGTGTCCCAGTATTGTGGGTGGTGCTGCAGGACTGCCTATGTTGGATGCACATAGTACACTGCCTACGCATGGTTAGGCACAGGTAGTGTAATGTTTGGCATCCCTTTTACTCTATGTGAGAATCAGAGAGAGGTGCTATTTCCCAGGTCCCTCCCGTGTCAGTGCATGTGCTATGTGTTGCCTCTTTGCCAGTGCCAGGGCATACTGGGCACGCTTCCTTCTGCCTACTGGGGCAGGCTCAGGTTGTTCCTCCCCGAGTCACTATATGCCTGTGCAGGCCTTGGCATTGGTGGGGGGCTATATAACCCTGCCCCTTGCTGCTCCTGCTGCAGTTGTTTCCACAGGATCATATTGTGTAGCATGGTACATACAAGGATGATTTGGGTACATGTAGTTGGTGAGTACTGCAAGGCTCCACCGGATGTGTCCAGGCCCTGGAACCATGACTTGAGCATCCCAAACACACATTCTATTATGATTCTTGTTTGTGCGTGTGCCTCATTGTGGAGTTCTTCTTTGGGTGTGTCTGTGTGTTTCTGATGGGTGTCATCAGCCAGAGCTCCAGTGCGTATCTAGCATCTCCCACTAGGTGACCATGTGGGATGTCCCCATTGGCAAATTTCTGGTACAGCTGCATCAGATGCCAGATCTGGAATCGTGATAACTTCCAGGGCAGCCAGCTCACACATTCAGTATTATGCCCTGGGCATCACACACAACCTGGTAGTTGATGGAGGGGAAGCCCTTGCGGTTGATGTAAACCCTACCCTGCTCAGCGGGTGGTGCTTTGATGTGTATGTGCGTGCAGTCTATTGCACCCACTACCTCAGCATATTCCGCTATTTGGTAGAAGAGGCACATACTGCTGGCCAACGCCTCATGGGTGAGGGGGAAATATACATGCTCACTGACATGTGCTGCCATGCCATCCAGGAACTGGTGGAGTACACTGGATGCTGATGCCTGTGAGATCCCCATCATATCCCCAGTTGGCCTTTGGAAGGTATCTGTAGCTAGTATTCTTAGGCCTACACATGCCTTAGTTTCCACTGGGATGGGTTTTCCTCTGTTAGTTCTGTGTGTCAGGCATGGCCGGCACAGTTCAACAATCTGTTGTAGAAGGTCCCTGTCCACCCTATAGCACTCCACTATCTCCAGCTCATGTAGCCCTTGGTAGGTCACCCTGGGTCTGTACACTCTTCTCCATCTCCTCACTGTGGGTTGGTCAGCAGCATTTCCATCCTCAGCCTCTTCCACAAGTTGCATGATAGCTATTGCAGCCCCTAACATTTTGCTGTTGTGAGTGTTAAAAGTTCCCCACTTGTTTACACTGGTGGTGTAGGGTGTGGACAAAACTGGAAGGGTAGGTGTTTACATAGTTTATAGCGGTGTTCTGGGCTTGGCTGGTCTGCTGCCTATGTAATTGGCTGGTTCTGATCTGTTTCACCTAGCAGCAAACCTAGTACCCCTTGATTAACTTCTTATTGCTGCTTTCCCTTCCCATTGCCTTTCTGATTCATCCCGGGGGCATGCCGTGCACACTGCTACTATTTTCTGGGTTCACTTCCTTTATCTTCCTGTAGATCCCGTTGCACGGCATGCACACCCGCTTACACTGTGTCATATGTGCTGGGCAGGTTTAGACACACCTCCTGGCTTTGCTCTGCTAAGCTGGATGCAACCCCAAACCACAGGGCTCCAATCTGCTGACAGTATGCCTGACACTCCCACACATGATGTCACCTACCTCCTAGTCTTGCACTCAACTATCCATACTCATACACTGTTGGGACCTGCTTCACATGCTGAGGAAAAACCGGGATTCACTATCCTTCCCCTCATTTGCATAGAATTGCCTCCTAATGCATAGTTACATGTGTCACACTGTGCCTCCCCCTTTAGCAACCACTACTCAGTGGCCAGGTTGTCTTTTGCCTGCCATTGACTTGCATGGCGGAATACTGATTTTAGTTAGACTATTGTTTTTAGGTTTATTTTCTCATTTCTCCACCGGTCCCATTTGCACACCGCTGCCCTATGCTTCAACGGACGTGATCAGCGGACATATCATAAAAGTTGTATTTTGTACATGGCCTTCTACTTGGCCAGCTCAAATGATATTCAAATATGTATTTATCCTCATGACTTAAATAAAGCTCTTAAATGTCATCATCAACCAATGCGTACAGTAGAGGAGGTAGCAGCATAAATGCCAAATTCCATGGTTTTCTCAGTTCTAGATGCTAAGAACTCCTTTTGGCAAATTTCATTGGATCACAGTTACTCTTTATTAATGACTTTTAGCACACCATTTAAGGGATATAAATTTTTGAGGATGCCATTTGGGATCAGTTCTGCCAGCAAAATATTCCAAAATGCTATGGAATAAATATTTGCTGGATATCCTTGTGCCAATATAGTTGATGACATTATTGTCGGGGGCAATGGAGAAAAAGAACATAAAAACCTCAGAAAAGTTCTAGATTATGCAGTTCTAGATTATGCACGTGAGGTCAACATCACGCTGAATCCTTTGAAATGTCAATTCAAATTGAAAGAAGTTGCCTATGTTGGTCACATGTTCACAAGTTCAGATTTTCAGCCTGATCCATGAAAGGTAACAGCAATCGATGATAAGCCAGTTCCAGAGAATGTTGCATCTTTATAGCATTTCCTGGGTATGATTAGCTATTTAGGAAAGTTCTTTCCTAACCTTACTGAGCTTTCTGCACCATTATGTGAGCTCACACACAAATATATAAAATGGTATTAGTATCAGCAACATCAAGAACTGTTTGATACTTTGAAAAAGAGAATTTCCAGTCTGCCTACACTGAAATACTATGATTTTCATAAACCTGTGACTCACTTATGATGCTTCCCAATATGGTCTTGGCACAACATGCCTTCAGGAAAACATTCCAGTTGCGTATGCATCTTGTACTTTGCCTCCAACATTAATGCACTATGCACAAATAGAAAAAGAGCTTCTTACAGCTATGTTTGCATCTTCCAAATTCAATGACTGTCTATATATATATATATATATATATATATATATATATATATATATATATATATACATACATTTATTTATATATTTGGAAGACCAATTCAGATCAAAACAGATCATCAGTCATTGGTAATGATTTTGAATAAACTGATATATACTGCTCCAGCAAGATTGCTACGTATGATGTTAAAATTGCAAAAATGCAATTTCAGTATTGTCTACAACAAAGGTAAGCACGTGTATCTTAGGTTCATAGGTTCATAGGTTCATACTAGGCTATCTGCCCTAGGGCATTTATAAGCCTAGCCAGAATGTATTTGGCTTTCGCCACCCATTTTAAATTTATTTTGCTATGCCCTTTTTTGAGGTTAGTATACTGTGCCTCTATCTAACAGTGACACAGAAGTGATACCCGGGGTAAACCTACGATCTCCCATCCACTCATCAAGATTCCTCTTGAAGAGAGTCAATGAGGGACTCTGCCTAACCTGGACTGGGATTTTATTCCAGAGTGAAGGGAGCCTCTGGGTTATGAATCTGTCCCTCCAGCATGTCCTATTTATTTCAGTGCTGAGGTTCAAGTCTCTCGAGCGTAGCTCGATGGGATTTGGATTTTCTGAGGTGCAGCATGTCCATTAATTCCGGGTTGGACATGGCTTTATACGTCAGGCACAGATCGCCTCTGAACAGGCGGTATGCCACTGAGTAGAGCTGGAGTTTCTTTAACCGGGCAGCATATGGCATCTGTTTGAGCCCTTTGATCCTCTTGGTGAGGTACTTTTGGGGTCTTTCCAGTTGCTGCAGGTGTCTGGTAAGGTACATCCCAAAGGGGCATTGTATTCAATTATGGGCCTGATGAGGGATGAGTAAAGAGGCACGATGACCTCCCTGATCTAGATGTGAATCCCTTCATGATTAGGTGGGCTATATAAAATGTTTTTCTAACCACTTTGGCCACGTGGTTGTCAAATGAGAGATTGCTATCAACTTGGGTCCCCAGGTCCCTAATTACTTCTTCTGTACTTAATGGATTTCCACCTATGTGGTAATTTGTGGGCACTTTGTTTTTGCCAAAGGGATGACTATACACTTTTGGCATTTAGCTTGAGGCCATGGCACTGGCACCAGTTGTCTGTTTCTATGAGGCCCTTTTGGAGGATGCTTGTGTCGGCTGGAGAGTTGATTATGGCACCCAGTTTGCAGTCATCTGCGAACTTGGTCAGCCACAGTCCTTCCGTGTTGGCCTGTACCTCCGAGAAATATATACCGAACAAGAGAGGTCCCAGGACTGAGCCTTGTGGGACACCACTTGTAACTGGTTTGGAGTCTGACATGGCTCCAGCAATTCTAACCATGTGGGTTCTGTCCTTGAGCCAGTTTGCAATCCATCTAGTGACATAGGGGTTTATATTTAAGCTGGTGAGCTTATCTATAATGCCCGAGTGGGGTATTGTATCGAAGGCTTTTGCGAGGTCCAAGTAGGCTGTGTGGATCACCTTCCCCTCGTCAATGGCCTTGGTGACTGTTTCAAAGAAATCAACCAGGTTTAAGAGGCAGGATCTGCCCTTAACAAAGCCGAACTGGGTAGGATCCAGTGTTTGTAGGTCCCCAATATCTTTATTTATGAGGTCCATGATGATCCTTTCCATAGCTTTGCAGACCAAGCTAGTCAGGCTAATGGGGCGATAGTTTCCAGGATCCGTTGAGGCACCACCTTTATGGAGAGGGACCACTATTGCTGTACGCCACTCTTTGGGCACATATCCTGTAGTAAGGCTGAGATTGAACAGTAGTTTTATGTTTGGGTTTAGCTCTTCTTTGAGTTCATGTAGGACGCAGCCCGGGACACCATCTGGTCCCATTGATGCTGTGTTTTTTGCTTTGGGGAGGGTGGCGCTTACCTGAGCATCTGAGATGTCAGGGGGGCAGCACTCTGCTGGGATAGATATTTGCCCTTTTGGTGGGGGGAGAAGTTTGCTGAACCTGTCAGCTAGGATGTTGGCAATGTCTGTAGGTTCGGTGTATTTTTTGTCATTTTGGACTAATTCTGAGCATATCTGGGAATTACCACCCAGGTTCCTAACATAACTAAAGAAACCCTTGTGATTATCCTTAGTGTCCTGTGCAATTTTTCTCTCGAAACTGGCCTTAGACAATTTTATGTGTGCCCGTAGTTTTTTGCTAATACTGATCAGTGATGCCTTCCCTTTTGGGATTTTGCTTTATCATTTAGTAGCTTCCTCCTTCTATTGTATAGTTTGTTTATGGCTGGGGTCCACCAGACAGGACGTCTGCCTTTGGAGGATTGGGTCTTGGTTTTATTTGGGATTGCATGATCCATGCATTCCTGAAGGTGTTTATAGAATGCGTTTATAAAGGATTCTGCGGTCTGGGCTGTATTTTCCACAGGCCCGGGGGCTTTGAAGGATTCCACCTCAGTTTTGAGGAGTGTAAAATTTGCTTTAGAGAAGTTTTTCACTGCGGTTTTCTGGGCAGGGGGTGGGGTCGGGATGTGAATATCCAGTGAGATTAGTTTATGGTCTGATCTTACCAGTGAGGGATACACTTCTGGTCTGGAGCATAGAGTCCCCATGTTGGTGATGATCAGGTCCAGTATGTTTTCCCCTCTTGTGGGAGTGGTAACAAGTTGTTCCATAGCATTTGAGTTTATAAATTCTAGGAACCTTTGGGCTAGGGTGTTGGAGCTAGAGTAATGCTCCCAGTCTATGTTTGGGTAGTTGAAGTCGCCCAATATAATGGTGTTTGGAGAGACCTTCATATTTTCCAGTGTTCTCAGGAAGGCCGAGTGGGGTTCCTAGGTTTGGGAGGGTGGTCTGTAGCAGGCTATAAACTGGAAGGCAGTTTTACCCACTGTTAGTTGCACATGGATAGTCTCTGATGCTTCGTGCTTTGCCACCAACCTGGAGGTGTGGGTATCTTTGATGAATATCGATACTCCCCTCCTTTTGTGGTTTGGTCCAAGTTTTGGGCCGAAAAGCATGGTATGAGGTATAACCTGGTAGTGCTGGGGTGCTCTCAGGAGCCCTGAACCAGGTTTCTGTTACTGCACAAATATCGATGTTCTCCATGCTAAGGAGAGTTTGGTCGAAAAGGCATCTTGAGGTTTAGACTTCTGGCGTTGAGTAGCATTACTCTTAGTTTCTTATCCCTTGTGATACCTATGGAGGTGGGTTTGTCTTTTGAGCCTTGCCTAAAAAGGCACTATGGGGTAGCAAGAGCCTTTGCCAATATCCGAAAGCCCAGGGGTGACAGGTGCAAGCCGTCCCTAGCGAAGCATCGTGGCTTGTCGAGCATATCATCCCAAGCTGACAGGCATTGGATCCCCTTTGAATGACACCAGTACTTAAGCCAATTGTTGAAATTGATCATCTTGTCTTCATATTGTGGCATCATTCTTGGTGAGGGTAAGATGCTACTCAAGGTCAGGGTCATACCGGCCTGAGCTACATGCTCAGAGAGCTCCTTTATGTCTCTTTTCATGTAGTCCAGGGAGGTACGTCTCAGGTCATTCACACCAGCATGGACAATGACTGAGTCATATTTGTACTTGCTTTGGAGTGACCTGAGTGCTTGTGTTATGTGGCGGATCCTAGCACCCGACAGGCTGCTCACCGTGACCCTCTCCTTGTTCAGCCTGGTGAGCGGGACGTCAGTGTGCCTGACGATAGAGTCACCTATTACAAGTGTATCAGGTGTGTTGTTTAGTCTTAAGGGCTGTGACTGTTTGGCACACTGGCTTTGTGAGATATGTGTTGCACGTGTTTTGTTTTGGGGTAGCGGCTGCTTGGGTGTCTGCTTTGGAAGTCTCTGCTGCTTCGGCAGATCTTTATTTAGAGCCTCCGAGTATGTTTTTGTGTGATTATGTGTTTGGTTTGCTGTCGTGGTAGGTCTATGTGAGACTGGAATTGTAGTGAGTATGGTTTCCTTCTCCTCCTGACTGGTTATGCCAGTACTGAGTTGAGAGAGCTTAGCCTCCAGTTTGGCTATATGGTTGCATCTCTCACATGTGTTGGAATTTGTTGGGAGGAGGAGAGGGTTGTCTGTGTACATGAGGCAGTTGTAACATTGCCTCAAGATTCCCAGATTCACCAGCTGGACCGGAGAGGAGATCTTGCAGATGCTTTGTCTCAAGCCCCAGAAAGACATTGGAGCAACATGAAAATGAACAGCAGATTTTGAAGTTATGGAAGTCAAATGCATTTCAGCACCACAACTTGAGTTAAGAAACCATACTGCTAAAGATCTGATTTTTTAATGACTGAGTAACATTATTAACCAAGGATGGCCAGCACATCAGCTACATTTACCATTTGAACTTTAGCAGTATTTCCCCTACAGAGAAGAACTCATTGTGGAAAATGGTATCATTATGAAAGGTCCAAAAGTGGTAGTTCCTAAATCATTGCAAAAGGAATACTTAACAGTTCTGCACAGAGGTCACCCAGGTACTGAATCAACTAAAGGTAGGGCAAGAGATATTGTGTTTTGGCCTTCAGTGTCCAAAGATATTGAAAGAGAGACATTTTCCTGTTCAATTTGCTAGAGTAGTAAACCACATCAGCAGAAAGAACCTCTTCAACTGCACCCAGTTCCTGATTTACTGTGGTCTACAGTTGCTGTAGGCATTTTTAAAATGGAATGGTCAACACTATCTAGTAGTAGTTGACTCATACTCTAGTTGGTTCAAAGTTGACTAACTTCATAACTTGTCATGTATCATAGTGATTACAAAACTAGAGAGACATTTCTCAGTTCATGGAAGTCCACATAAAGTCATATCAGATAATGGTGCACAATTTACTAGTCAATGTTTTAAAGAATTTGCTAGATCTTGGGATTCCATTCATGTAACCAATAGTCCAGAATATCCACAAACTAATGGTTTAGCTGTGCATACAGTTTGTAATGCAAAACATTTAATGGAAAAGTTCAAAAGGGAAGGAACTGATGTATTCCTTAATTTACTAAATCTTTGAAACATTCCTCATGACCAGATGCTTGGTTCACCTGCTCAAAGACTAATGTCGAGACAAACACAAATAACTCTTCCAATCAACAAGTGGCTGTTAGTGCCAGTCACAAAGAGCAATGAGGTAGTCAAAGCTCAATTATCAAAAAAAGTCATTCGCAAAAGGTATACTATGACAAAACCAGTAAACCTCTACGACCATTATTGCAAGACAAAGTGGTTCAAATGCAAACTTCAAAAGGTCATGATCATGTGGGAACTGTAAAAGACATTTGTGTTGAACAAAGGTCTTACATAATTCAATTTGAAGGTGTAAACTACAGAAGAAATCACAGACACATATTGCCTGTCCCAGAGCTGAAGCCAAAACAGACTGTGTGTACTAGATTCCAATTCCTTGACTAAGCATACCTCTCAACCTGGAAACATCAAAAATCTGGACAAAGGCCCATGAAAAATAGGTACATATCTGTACACTGATTAACATAAATTTTGCATAAATAATTATGTAGCCCCACCCACTCCAATGGAATTGTGGGATGCCAACTTTTAAACACAAACTGGAGAACAGACAACCAAAATATGATCATGAAACACAAAATAAGAAGAAGAACAATAGTATTTTATTTATATTAATATTTGAACTTGTGCAAAACTAAAATACAATATTATTTTATAAAAATAACACTAACTGGGTGCAACCGTGCTTCAGCCTTCTTCATTAAATAACATAAAATATAAACCAGAACAAAACTGTTTTATTTATATTACTAACATAAAACTCTGAACTTGTGTAAAACTAAAATACAATTCTCTTATATAAAAATAAACTTTACTTGTACTAGTCTACTTACTACTACACACATATAAAACAATCAAACAAATTATTTCTAACAAGTACTATACTGACTGGTATAAAATGTAAATAAATAAAAAATTAAATTAGGTCTGGATTCTAAACTTGTATAAAATAAAACTGAAATAAATACAAATCAAATGTTTACCTGTTTAACTAACTACTGAACAAATGCAAAGTAAACTCAGTCACAGCTAACACATAGTTAAAATGAAATTTGGGTTAAAAAAAAACTCTGGTGGCATGATGCCAGGATAATCCTATGGGCTAGGCTTGTAAAGGCTCCAGGGCCATTAGCCTAGTATACACCTATGAACCTATAAAAATGGCAACCAAATAAAATAACCAATTTTTTTTTAAATACTCAGTCACAGATCATGGATTACTTTCTCTTGCTCTTCACCTTCTGGACTGATGGCCTCTGGCTCTAGGTCTGGTAGTGCTTCCTGGAGGGCATGTTCTCTATTATTGTAAGCTACAGTTGCCCTTTTTGCTGCTTGTAGAACGGGTGGTGGGAATTCTACAGAAAAACAGTCACTGTCCTCATTCATTTTGATTGCTATCAATGAGTTGTGTTTTGGCATGTAATGACTGCCTCAGCTCTGTTTTAACTTTTCTCACCATGCTGAATGCTCACTCAGGTTCACTATTCGAATGTGGCAATCAAAGCAGTGTTAATATGAGTTGCTTAAAGAGAGGTATTCATTCTGTTTCAGGGTTTTGTAGGACTATTGACCAGTACTTGAGGAAACATGCATCTGTTTCAGAGTCCCGACTGTGCTGTTACTGTGGCAGCTTGAACTTAATAACTTGGTATATGCCAAGTTCAGCCTTAAGTTGACTATTCTGTTCCCATGACTTGCAAAGTCCTAGATGAGTTGTAATGTTCGTTACAACTTCAATGTCAACATTTAGTTTCAAAGAAGGGTTCAATACACTGCCAATATTTTGCAGTATGACATCACCAACAGGCAAATGCTTTCTCATTTTCAGGAGGACTGCAACATTAAAATGCTTTTACTTGCTTATAGAAGGTGTGCTCTGTTACAGTACCAAACATGTCATCACCATTGTCATGCGGATATTTTTCAACATCAGGTCTAACATGAAGGTGTCGCTGCTGCAAAATATTATTGTCATCCTCAAAAAAAAGAATTACTGGTGGTACTGATATTACCTAAAAATTCTACAGCAGGACATTGCTTCAATAATTTGGTTGCATACTCCTGTAGAAGATTTGTGATATTGCTGTACAGAGTTAAAAGCTGACTGCTTCTGGCCCACAATTGCACATCGAACTTAAGGAGAGACTCCATAGCATACTTCTGGAAAAAAAAAAAAAAAACCTGTTTTACCTTATGACTATTCAGCCATTCTTTTATGAGGTCTGTTCTGTGTGACCGGGACTCATATGATTGGAAGTATGACAAAAGTGCAGGCCACAAGGCCAGTATTCACTTTATAACTTTATAAAGACTCGAGTGGAGGTATGTCAGATAAGTACCAGCGGGTGGGGGTATGTCGGATAAGTACAAGCAGCTCAATGTCAACAAATAATGCAAATTCATTTAGCTTCTGTTGCGTCAGTGCACTATGTGAAAAGTGATTATAAATGTCTGATATTAAGTCTTCTGTGATTTCATTGCTTTCAAACCTGATTTGATGCAAAGGTCTGCTATATAGCACAGGCAACCCATACTGAAGAGATCAGGCCTGACAGTCTTTAATCGTGACAGTACAGAATTGTATTTACCAGCCATGACTGCAGCATTATCTAATGAGTATGCAGCCATATTATTTGTTGGAATATTGAATCTCTGAAGACTTTCCATAAGGTAGTTGTATATTGCTTCACCTGTACCTGCCACACAAACGGGCATGTCTAAGAACCAAACATTTCCACACTTTACCTGGTTAAAAATCCAACCAGAATCACAAGGAGTTTATTATCCCCCGTATCAGTGCTCTGATCTAAATAAATGCAATAAGCCTGCTTCTGACAAACTGCTGCTGCATCTTCCTGATATTTTGGACCCATGACATCACATGTAATGCCCGACATCTTGTGTAATGTATGCAGACTTAGTGGCTCCACAGCTCATATTCTTTATGGTTATATTACAGAAGCTGAGGCTTTTGGCATCTTTACTCTTCGGTCAAGTTCATTAAATAGACAGGGCTTATGACAAACACAGCTAGTCACTCAGATAAGCACAGCAATGAAGTCCACACAAACACCCACCCACCCCTAATACAGCATGTGCATATGTTCATAGGTGTGTACTAGGCTAATGGCCCTGGAGCCTTTACAAGCCTAGCCCATAGAAGTGCTCTGGCATCATGCCACCTGACATTAGTTCTCAGTGCCTCTATCAAGTAGAGCCACTGGAGTGATCCTCTTGGTGAACTTTCTATTACCCATCAACTCATCAAGATTTTCCCTTGAAGAGAGACAGTGAGGTGCTCTGCTTGACATGTATTGGAAGTCTATTCCAGAGCATGGACAGTCTCTGGGTGAGGAATCTGTCCCTCCAGCATCTTCTGTTGATTGTGGTAATGAGGTTGAGGTCTCTGGAGTGTGTGGTGCAGAGGGATTGGGATTTCTTTAGCTGTAGCATTTCTAACAGAGCTGGGTCAGACATGGCTTTGTTAGTCAAGCAGAGATCATCTGTAAATAGGTGATATGAAACAGAGAATAGCTGGAGTCTTTTCAGTCTGTCTGTGTAGGACATGTGTTTAATGCCTAGGATCCTCTTTCTAAGCTACTTCTGTGGCCTGTCCAGCTGCTGCAGTTGTCTAGTGAGGTACATGCCAAATGGGGCATTATACTCAATGATTGGTCTAATGAGGGATGAGTAGAGAGAGAAGATGACCTGTTTCTTCTTGGATGCAAAACCCTTGGTAATGAGATGTGCCAGATAGAAGGACATTCTGACCACAGTGGCAATGTGGTGGTTGAAGGAGAGGTTGCTGCCAACCTGCATCCCCAGATCTCTTATAACTCCTTCAGTGTTCAGTGGGCTTCCATCAGTATGGTAATTAGTGGGAAATGAGTTTTTACCAAAGGGGATGATGATGCATTTTTTGGTGTTAAGCTTAAGGCCATGGTTTTGACACCAGTCTTTGGTCTCAGTGAGGCCTTTCTGTAGGATATCTGCATCACTTGGGGAGTTAATAATGGCTCCCAGCTTGCAGTCATCTGTGAAATTGGTCAGCCAGAGTCCCTTTGTGTTGGCCTGAACTTCTAAGAAGTAAATGCTGAACAGGAGATGACCCAGGACCAATTCCTCTGGGACTCCACTCGTGACTGGTCAGCAGTCTGACTTGGAGTCCACTACTTTCACACTGTGTGTTCTATCTGTGAGCTAATTTGCAACACACCTAGTGATATATGGGTTGATGCCTAGTTTGCTGAGTTTATCAATAATTCCCGAGTGAGAAATAGTATCAAAGGCCTTGGCCAGATCAAGGTAGGCTGTATGCATTTCCTTACCTTCATCCACAGCCCTGTTGACTGACTCAAAGAAGTCAACCAGGTTAAGCAGACATGATCTGCCTTTCACAAAGCCAAATTGCACGGGGTCTAGAGTTTAGAGATTTCCTATATCTTTGTTAATCAGGTCCATGATGATGCGCTCCATAGCTTTACATATCAGACTCGTCAGGTTAATGAGGTGATAATTCCCAGGGTCTGTAGTCACTCCCCCTTTATGGAGAGGGATGACTGTAGCAGTGCGCCATTCAGTAGGGACAAAGCCTGAGTTGAGGCTGTGACTGAACAGGGCACACAGATGTGGTGCCAGTTCACTTTGTAGTTCATGTAGAACACAGCCAGGGATATTATTTTGGGTCCCATGGAAGCTGTATTCTTGGCCTTGGACAATGCAGCTTTAACTTGTGCTGCAGTAATGCTGGGTGCCTGGCATTCTTCTGGTATTGTGATTGGTCCTTTGGGGGGGAGTGAGGGGTAAAGTTGGCACTGAATCTGTCAGCCAGTATGTTGGCTCACTATAAGAGGTACCGTTATGCAGTAACTCAAAGAAAGCAAATCTGGGTATTGCTGTGGAGGTTTTTGATATAACTATAGAAGGCTTTGTGATTGTTTTTAGTGTCTGCCACAATTCTATCTTCATAGCTGGCTTTGGAGGATTTGATGAGGGATCTTAACTTTTTGTTGAGGCTAATAAGGAAGTTTTCCAGTCTTGGGACTTCACTTTTTTCTCCAACAGTTTCTTCCTTCTGTTGTAGAGTTTATTAATGGCAGGGGGCCACCAGATTGGCTTCCTTTTTTTGGAGGAGAGCACCTTGGTTCTGAGTATGGCTAGTTCCATGCATTTATGTACATGTTCATACAGTGCACTGGTGTATGATTCAGCAGTCATGTAGCTATTTTCCATTGGCATGGCTGCTGTGAAGTTAGTCACCTCTGTTTTCAGGAGCCCAAAGTCAGCTTTGGAGAAGTTTTTCAAGGTGGTTACCTTTGTGTGTGTGTGTTGGGGGGGGGGGGGGGGTTTGAGATGTGGATTTCCATGGTGATTAGTTTATGGTCAGATCTGACCACGGAGGGATTGACTATTGGTGTAGGGCAATGGTCGCCCATGTTAGTAATAACCATGTCAAGAATGTTGCTTCCTCTAGTGGGGGTCAGAATGAGCTGGTCCACGGCATTGGAACTGATGAATTCTAGGAAGTGTTGGGCCAGTGTATTGGTGCTTGAGTAGTTTTCCCTGCTGATGGAGGGGTAGTTGATGTCTCCTAGTATGAGAGTGTCGGGTTGGACCTTGATAGATTCCAGGGTGCTTATGAACATGGAGTGAGAGTCTAGGGACATGGTTGGGGACCGATTGCAGGCTATGACCTGGATTGCCGTCTTACCCAGTGTTAGTTGTACGTGAAGTATTTCAGATGTGTTACGCTGGGCTACTAGTCTGGAGGTGTGCATATCCTTTATGAATATGGAGACAACACTGCCTTTGGAACTTCGGTCCATGTTTTTGAGGCCAAAAGGTCTGGAATTAGTTATAGCCTGGTAGTTCAGGGGTGCTTTCTGATGCTTTAAACCAGGTCTGCTTTACAGCACAAATGTCAATGTTCTCCATTTTGAGGAGTACTTCAAGCAAGTGCATATTGAGATTTAGATTTCTAGCATTGAACAGCATGACCCTCAGACTGCATTTATTTATAGCTGTTATGGTGGTAATTTGGTCTTTGGAACACTTCCTAAAAAGGCACTATAGGGGTGGCAAGAGCCTTAGCCAGTACCCAGAATCCCAGAGGTGACAGATGCTGGCCATCTCTGGCAAAGCATCGAGGTCTGTCAAGCATGACATTCCAAGCAGACAGATACTGGATCCTTTTAGAATGACACCAGACACTTAGCCAATTGTTGAAGCCAATAATTTTTTGTTTGTTCTGCGGTATCATTCTGGGTGATGGTAGGATACTGCTCAGGGCTAGGGTCATACCTGCCTGGGCCACATAATCCAAAAGCTCCACCATGTCCCTTTTCATGTAGTCCAGGGAGGTGCGTTTCAAGTCATTCACACCCACATGGACAATGACAGAGTCATACTTGTATGTGTTGTGGAGTGACCTGATTGCATGTGTTATGTGTCAGATTCTGGCATCTGACAGACAGTTGACTGTTACCTTCTCCTGATTCAACCTAGTGAGTGGGACATCTGTGTTCCTCACTATTGAGTCACCTATGATTAGTGTATTGGGCAAGGTGTTTAGCCTTAAGGACTTAGGTTGAGGGGCACACTGTGGAGGTGAGCTATGTGTCCTGTGTTTTGTGCTGTGCTGTGGTGGTTGAGTGCATTTCTGTCTTGGAGGTCTCTGCTGTTTGGGTAAATTTCTGTTGAGAGCCTCCGAACGACTAGTGCTGATGGCACTTAGGTGTGTCGTTTGTGTTTTATGTGAGAGCTAAGATGGTGGGTGTTCTGGAGGGGTATGTGTTCCATGTGGTGTGGTGCAGGTGTGGACCTTTTCCTCTTGACCAGCTAGTCCAGTCTTGGCTGGATAGTGCATAGCTTCCAGTTTGGTGATATAAGTGCATCTCTCACAAGTCTGGGTGTTGGGAGGTAAGAGGAGAGGGTTTTCTGTGTACACGAGGCAGCTGCTACACTGCCTCAGAATGCCCAAGTGCATCAGGTTAATAGGAGAAAGCACAAGGAACTGCCCTTTAATCATGCCAGGAGGGGTGGTCATAACTACTAAGCACTGGAGCTATTTCCCTGAAGAACAACTACTTCTGATGGCAGTTAGGTGTGTTACAATAATTGCTACAAAAACCTGTTGAAGTGCAAAGCGATTAAGCTATTTGAAGTGCAAAAGAGAGAGAGAGAAAGAACTAGCGAGATCTAAGGGAAAAACTGAAGAGCAGACTTTCTGGCACCAGTAATAGTTTACCTCAGCTTGGCACTGCTGCGCAGAGCTTAAACAATGCAAACCCATGCAAACCTGGGCTTTTAAACTAGAAAGTTGAAAGGGATGGAAAAACTGCCCAAACAGACAATAAACTGCAATTTCTGGGCCAAAAAAACACTCCTCTTGTGGTAGATAGGCTACCTAGTGCTTACCAATCCCACTGATAAGCTAGAAGGCTTCTCTCCAACACAGAAAAGCTTAGGGGGGCTCAGAAGCGTACTAACAGTCCTGGATACAGAAAATCTGTATCAGGACTAAACAAGTTACAGGAAAGGTGGGAAACAAGCTTAGAACTTTTTTTGGTTTGTTTTTACAGAAAAGCAACTAAAACAGCAGTAAAAACAATTCAAATGCAATGCAAGCTAGCACACTTGAGTGTGTGGCAATATTAAAGCATATACAGTTCAAATAAATGCAATTAAATTAAAAAAGGACTAAAAACAACTGCAGAAAACAGTAAATTAGGAAAAAATCGAAATGGAAGCACTTAGAGTATTTCTTTCTCCTTCCTGATGCTCTTTCAGTCTGCAGGATGCCAAAACTGGATCTGCGGAGCTTAAACAAGTGCAAACCTGTGCAAACACAGTTTTTTTTAACCAGAAAGTTGAAAGGGATGGAAAAACTGCCCAAACAGCCAATAAACTACAATTTCTGGGCCAGAAACCACTCCTCTTGTGGAAGATAGGCTACCTAGTGCTTACCACTCCCACTGGTAAGCTAGAAGGCTTCCCTCCAGCACAGAAAGGCTTGGGGGGCTCAGAAGCTTACAAACAGTCCTGGATACAGCAAATCTGTATCTGAACTAGACTAGTTACAGAACATATGAATGATTTATAATTCATATGTTTTTCATAACCGAGAAAGACAGCTGTATATGCTTGATAGGCAATGTGTGAAATGTCGTAGTGGGACACAGAAACACAGAGAAACTGAATTAGGCTTACAGAAGCATGGACAGCTAACATACACACAAGACGTGTACCATCACCACCTGTTCTACCTTTTCTTTTATATAACTATATTGTGATAGTGTTAGTATATGTACTTTGTAAAAAGCAGAAGACAGTTACTCTACATTGATTGTACATACAGTCCAAAATTGACTTGAAAATGAGATGTGTACTCATTTCTGAATACATTATGGACTGCACAAATCCAGACAAACTACCCAGTTAACAAAATCACAGTAGCTAGTGAATCTTTAATTGCTGCTTTTTAGACCTTTAGCAAACATGTACAATGTATAACATGCTTCCCAAGATAACAGACTTGTATTGTCATAGCTTAACATCTGTGAAACCCTCTTCCCATATGCTGTTACTTATGTGATCTGTAAACCTGTCACACTTTTTTCTGTTGTGATTTAACACCTTCATCCAATTTTTAAAGAACGGACTGCAGGAGGGAGCCAAGACTAATCGAAGCAGCACAGCGCAGGTCTTTTCTCAACCCAGGCATCCCCATCATTCCCAACCCCTCCTCCAGCTAGCCTGCACAGATAACTCTCCCTCTGTAATTGCACACCACCACCACAAAAGCACAGAATAGAGGCTATCACTTGGTGAATTGCTTTCAAGAACAGAAATAAGTGTAGACATCCTATCTCTCAATCTGTTAGCACAACAGTCAGCAGTTATTGATAAAGCCAAAAATGTAAGGGGTGGTGTGTGTGGAGTCCAGAAACCAAGGAAATAGTTTAGTTTAATGAATATTGCCTTTATGAAGTTGGTACAATTACATGCTTTGCGATATAATACATTTTCTGAAGTATATGAAGTCTGAGCCTGACAATAAATGCATCTGTCATTACTTTGCTTACTGACTTACTGCAGTCCTCAATCTGCTAAGAAATTTACACTTCACAAGACAAAGTACCTTAGGACTATTAACTATATACTTCTAGGACAGCAAGCCCTATGCTGGGTAAAAGTGCACAATACATACACAAACTGACATTACACAGTATCATAACCCAGGTGAAATATTATATTATTAGCAACCACAGCATTCACATACTATGGGTAAAATATGAAACAATTACTATCAGCTTACTAACAATTTCAGCTGTAAAGCTCACTGAATGGTTAAAATATTTTACTCTATACTTGCAAAAAATTATTTTTCATGACTATACTTATACAAACTTGTAGGGTGGGATGCCTACCTCATAAGAAACTTTATGTGTTCTTAGGTCTATGTAATAATACAGTTTCAAAAGTAATCTTGAAAGCTAACATTACATTGCAGTCTGTTATTCATTTTGCTACCCTATTAATTGCCACCCAGCCACCCCATGATAGTTTGTGAGATATGTGAAATACAAAATTATGCATTGCATCAAAAGTCACTAATGGGTAAACTGAAATTAAAATCAGCAGAGGGCACAAATACAGGTCCACAGAATTAATTATTTAGTTATATGACTGCAGATGTTATGGGCATATCTCTCAATCTCTTACAGCAAGAAATCTGGACAAATCCACAAATAATAGGGGCTGGGGACAAAACAAAGGCACATAAATAGTGACACTGTTTAAAATACTGCTCGTCCAAACTTAGACTGTTGACAGAATAACAGATTTTGCATAGCACAAATTTTCTGAAGGAAGTCTGAAAATCAAATGCAAGCTGCCTGCCATTATTTTCTGACTTCAGTGCTCAAAGATCTGCCACTCCCACTGCCAGTGATTTACCAGAAAACTAGTTTTATGAGAAACGGACCCATAGCAAAAAGCCAAAAGCTTAATTCCCTTCAGTAGTTTCAAGTATGTCCAAGCATCAAAATAAATGAGACATTTCCCCAAGCAATCCATTCCCTCAGTGATTTATGCACATTTGAATCACAATGAAAAGTTAGAGGGGTAGTGTGGCAACACTGTCAGGGTAATGACAGAAACAGTGGAAGACTTGCAGACAATAAGTCAATAAAAATGCAAGGAATAACTGCTATAAAACAGAATAATATTCAAATGGCAAACAAGATTTGTGCTGCAAACATGCATACTGCAGCTCCAGATGCAAATATGCTCAGGTGAAATGCAACACAAGCAACAACAGCTAAGTAAGACCCATAACATATGCACACAACTAAAGCATACTATCAAAATACAATGGAAAGCACAATAAATATGTCAAGTGACAAGACCCTTTCACAAACAGTTATGTGGATCATATGAGTGAAAAATGGAACCCCACTCCAACTGTTCAGGAGCATAAATGTTGACCTTAATATCTTCTGCTTATGTAAAGGACAGCTCATAATTAGGGCAAATGGCAATTTATAAGTTCCAATGTATAATATAAAGTAAAATCTGAAAGAGGTGCACATTTTTCTTAATGGATATTATGTTTAAAATGAATCCAGTTTTATTTAATCAATTACCATACATACATACATGCTTACATGCTAATGCAACTACAGATGCAAAGGTGATTCCTTTAGTGTATGCCTTGCTGTCGCTATAAACAGAAGATGCATGAAAAGAACTGCTTAACAGGATCCTTGTACTAGATTACAGACAAAAATTTATAACGCATCCATCCCTTATAATAATTGGCTTCAGTATTTTATTAAAACTTTGCAGCATTTCTTCAAACAGAAAAAAGAGGAAAACTTTATTTAATTTATTCTGATTATGCAGAAAATAATCAGGCTCAAAGATGTGCACACATCTCGGACAGTGATCTAAATGCTGGATTTTAATCCCAAACCTCAACTCTAACCTTCACAGAAACAAAAAACCTTCCAAAAGATGTTTAAGGTTAGTTATAACACCTGCAGGCATACGTTCATTCTTTAAGCTATTAGGTTGAGCATTATTATGTCCTTGGCAATCTACATAAAAATTAGAGTACCCAGGCATTCTAGCAATCTAATGTTTATCTTTTTAGTGCATTCTATACTGTAACCAAATAACCAAAAAATCAGTCTCCTCTGAGAAAACTCATATGGGAAGGCCATAGAAATTGAAATGGCTTCTAACATCAGTATCCTAATCTCTATGAAATATGCTCGAATGTTTACAGGCTGACCAAAACAGAAGTAAGACCTTCAACAAGACAGTCTTTGCAGAATTTCAGCACCCCACTCTGACGCTAATAAAGCTGTTGGAGAGAAGACTCTATCTATGGAAAATGGATAAATATATGACAGACGTCACCCTAAGGCAGTACTTTCACATAATAGCACTCTTAACCCATAAAAACAAACAAGTAAAACTACATGCATTAAATAGTATTCTTCATACAGCAACATATTCACATTTGCTAACTCATATATAACATCATCCACACCTTGCCTTCATCAACTTCATGAAATAAGAAAGTGCACTACTGCAGTAGAATTCAAAATAAGAGAGAATACGTAAGTATACCATGTGTACTGTAGAGGGCAAAAGGAAACAAAGCATGGTAAACAAAATTTCTAGGAACAGGTAAGCTGATGCATGTAGAACCAGCAATGTTACTTACATGCCATATTCTTATCTAGTGTCTTTAATCCTGTAACTACACTGTCAATGAATGTCAGTGACTTTTTCTTTGACCTGGTAGCAACGAACTAACTAGCCAGTGCTCCTCCAGTGTTTTTTTTGGTCCTCTGCCAAATCTGCAATAAGTTAAGTTTCATTAGCTTTTTTAGTGACTTCAGTTCATACCCGCCAAGTTCTTTATCCACAAACTCAATGACATACATGACAGCGACAGGTGCTATCCATCTCTCCGCTACCCTTTCTCTCTACATATTGTGTCATGTAATACATCTTAAACTTGTAGCCCGCCACTGACATTAACTCATCACCCAACCAAGCATGATTCATAATTTCATATTATGAGTCTATGATTCAAAACAATTCATTTCTTCATATCTTTATTTTACCTGCTGGAGGTGGAGGGGGAGCCAGGGGAAGAAGAAGTAAAAATAATATATTTTTTCATGACCACCACACAGCTCTGAGTCCGATGAGACTACTCTGCTACTTAAGTTGGGGACAGGATTGCCTCCTGTCTGCCTTTTAAGTTCTAAACAAATATAAGATTAATTATTTAAAACAAAAAACAGTGTCTGTGACTGTTGTTGCTGTCAGCTGCTCTCTCGGTCGATTCGTGTGTGTCCCGTCCCTCTCTCTTTCTGGATTCTCTGGAAGAGCTGCTGCAGCATATGAGACGTGACTTGAGTGTTAAGTGCACATATAAACATATTCAAACACACTCAGACTCAGCCCTCAGCCGAATTCCAACAGGCTAGGCAGGCAGCTCACAAAGCTGATATCATTGTGCACACCTCTGCACGTGATGACGTCAGCAAAAAAAGCCAAAAAAAATTTATAAAAAAAGGAAATTTGGGAATTAAGGGGGCCACTCAGGAACTCATGGCACTCCATTATTTGGACCACAAAACTGGTAAATACTGAGGAATTTGGTACGGATGAGAGGTATGCTTTCTATAGCTTTTGACACTGTCTCACACCGCCTTTAACTGCGAAAACTTTCCTCTCTTGGCCTTTCACTCTCCTCGTTTAACAGTTGTCTGTCCGATAGAATTTAAACCGTGAAATGACATCTCCTTCTTGCCAGTCAAAGCTGGAGTACCACAGTGATCCATACTGGGACCACTACTATTTAATGTATTTATAAATTATCTCCACACTAACACCAGACATGCTACACTAATACAATCTGCAAATGATTCTTCCCTAACACTGAATAAATTACAACAAATCACCCAAGAAACGTTCACATCCATAGAAAACTGGTTAAATAATTCTCACCTTGTATTAAATTCCAGAAAAAAAAAACACTTCTCTTTATTCCTAAGTCCTACTGTCAAAACAAAGAACAATTTAATATTATTTCTTCTAAGAACAATAAGATAGAGATAGTCCCCCACGCTAAATGCTTGGGTGTCACCATAAACAACAGCTTGAAATTTGGTCCACACACAATAATTAAAAAAACACACCAAAAGCTAGGTCTGTTGCATGCAGCAAAGCCATATCTCAGAGATAAAGCCAGGGTCACGGTTGCAAGAACATATTTATAGCCAACCTTATTATATGCATCACAGATCTTCACAAACCTATCAATAGTCAGAAAGCAAAACTTGAGCAGTGCTACAACAAAATCACAAAATCTGCTGCAAACTCTTCTTACCACACCCATCACTGTCGTACCCTCAAAATGCTGAACTTGATAGAACTACCTAACATACTGCACCAATCCCAGTTTTTAATCACGCATAATTTATTATGTAAACCAAACAAATGCCCCACCCACAAATGCATAATCCAGCCCTATAATCCAACAAGAATACTCACTATTATCCATCACTAAATCTCAAAATACTGCTGGGGATGCACCCTACTCTAACTATGTCTTCAAGATTTGGAACCAAATACTTCCTCTCCTTAAGCAAATTAAAGAACCACAATTTTTTAAGTCACAGCTCAAACACCACCTAAAACAATTATGGATCTATCAATGTTTTTCATCTGGTAAATGGTATCTGTACATCCAGACTCATAGATTCAGCCTCAAAAGACTTCTCTTACTTAGAAAAAAACTCATGAAATACTATGTAGAAATTTTACCTGGAAAGAAACTCATAAAATAAAATAATGTTTTGCAAAAAAAAAGTCTGTTTAATGTCTACTAAATACAGAAGTCGCCTGCTTTGCACTGTAACTACATTACCTGTTAACTGTCTGGCAGATGCAGAAACTGCTTCTTTTTGTATCCACACTCTACTGTAGTAACCATATATACCATGTCTAAATTCCTGATATGCATAATGTGCTTTCAAGTACCCTATATAATATATCCATGTTCTTTTTCCTCCCTGTGATTCTTACATAACCTGTACATTTTCTGATTGTAATTTAATCAAATCTGCCAGTACTGACCAGCAAAAGCAGTAGCAGAATGTTGTTGTGTCTTTCGGATTTTCCCGGTTAGGGGTCACCACAGCGGAACTCCGGTCCACTAATGATTGGCAGTAGATTTTCATGTGCCGAATTGCCAGCCCTGACACACAACCTTCAATGAAGGTACGCCCATTCACGCATGTCTCCACCCAGAAGACGCTCTAGCTGAGAATCGAACAGGACAACGTCTTACTGTGAGGTGACAATGCTACTGCAGCACCACCACCGCAGTATAAAAAAAAAAAAAAAAAACTAATTTGTTTCTGCCTGCTGTCTGGACTGGTAGCATGTCCCTGACTTCCTCTCATAAACTTAGAAACTAACTAGAATAACAGGATGTGTATTCACCTAAATTTTTTAAGGATACAAAAACTCAAATGAATGTCATTATTTAGTGACTTCAATCCTCAGGGATTTGTCTGAAAACCAAATATTTTATGAGGAACAAATCAAACATATGAGGCAAAAATATGAACACTTTGTGAAAATCTGAACATTTCAGAAGCATGAATTGAGTGTAAACATAAGGTGCTGTGTTACACTGGTTTCCTGACAGTGCTAGCTATGTACATTATGGCTTTAAAAGCTGGCAAAAGATAGCATTTTTTTTCTTTTTTTTGTAACTAGTAATACATGGAACAGATAAATCTTCATGTATGATCGATAAATCTTCATGTATGATCGGTTCTCCAATCTAAACTTTAATTATGTGTTCTCAACATGGATGCCAAGATTCACCCCTCCAGCTTCATTCTCAAGGTGAATTTCTTGGCATCCATGTCCCGAACACATGATAACATGGCTGTGAGCGGTATCCCAATCATGATCTTCTATATCATAAAACAGCACCACATGAACTAATGCTGTCACAGTATTCATCTGTATACCTATTGGGCGCACACACACACACACACACACACACATGTGTGTGTACATGGATATGTGTGTACGATATGTGTGTACATGGATCAGCTTCTAATACTTGAACGGCCATATAATCAAATTTAATTTTCGTGAGAAGAAAATCGTGCAAATGAAATATTTGAATGGCACATTTTTACCAGGTCAAGTAAAAACTTGACCAAACTTCATGGAAACACAAGTTAAATAAATAAATAAATAAATAAAAACAACCTAAGTGGGGAGCTATGCACCACACACCCACACACCCATACACCTATATATACCAACTCCAGGATCTCATTACAGTGTAGAAAAGGGCATGTTTGGCAAGTGTTTACTTGCCCTGGGAAAAATTTGCCATTCAGGTATTTTGTTTTCACGATTTATGTCTCGAAAATGAAATTTGATGATATGGCCATTTGAGTATTAGAAGGGGATCCATGTGCACATGTGCATGGGTGAGAGTATGTTTCTGCATGCATGTGCACTGATCCATTTAATCTAAGGGATGTCAGTTTTACTTGATTCTGTACTGCGTCTTTAATAAGTCTAAGATGACAGTTAAAAAGAATGTCATAAATCAGAAAAGTGGGCATTCTGGGTTACTTGATTATCAGCAAACATTATTCTGCAGGTAATACAAAACCTTATTAATCTTTACATTAACATCTGCGGAGCTGTCTGATAAAGGAGAACTGACATGGCATAATAGAGGCCTATGCCTGAGTACTTGGTGGCAGGGATGGCAAGGAAGAGGAGAAACAAGCTGTCAACCTCTTAGCTCAAGAAGCAGAAACAAAGCCAAAATGTAATGTGACAGAAAGGTCCAAAATCCATGACACACTTTAAATATTCATATTATATCCTTAGAAAGTTACCAGACTAACATGTTTTGCATTAGCATGCATTTGCTCAAAGATATAAAATCTGAAATTCAAATGTCTGTCATTAGTTGGTGACTGCAGTACTCAACAATTTGTCAGAAAATCACAATTTTATAGGGTACAGATAAAATCAGGGACAGTACTGCAATTCTTATTAAGCAGCTAATGAGAGAAGGAAAGATGAGATGCAAAAGCACCACAAGGGGGCATCATACCTTCAGACTAACAAAACCTCTAATAAACATAACATTTATGGAAAAGGTATGTTTGCGATAACAGTCCTAACTACCTCACTGTCCCCAAAATGTATCTCCATGCTACTAGAATCTGCCAAATCATCTTCAAAATAACATATTATGCCCCCATCTAGGCCCTAAAAGTGTGCTTCAACAATAATATGACACTTAGGAAATAGTCATTTCCTAGTTAACTCCAAATCCATGGTTTATGTGGCATCAGTCATTTTAGAGCATTGACACTTCCCTCCACCAAAACAAAAAAAACAAAAAAAAACTATATGCAGTATTAAAACTGGATTACTATTTTATGATGGTACCCACTGGCAACTGGTAAACTGTTGCATCATCTATTAAAACATTTGTTCTGTACCACTAAAGCATAGTTTCCTTTGACACAGGACAGTACAAATCACAAAGCAACAGAATGGTGAAATACACAGTTCAAATGGGAGAAAATATTTTTTTCACTTGTCTGCATAACAGAGTATTCTGGCAAGCAGTGTACTTCCAGAGACCCATCCATCCATAACCCTTGTTTTAGGTAGCATCACTACCAAAATAAGAAAACAACAAAGTTACAGTAGGCAAAAGATGAAGCAGGGAGGACGTAGGAACTGTCCTGGAGACGAAAGAAGGGTAAGAAAAGCACAAGTGCTTACTGTGACAAGAAAGATACCTGCATCAAGGAGCTCAGAGTCTTTTCACTAAGAGTGAACTCATTATTTTTGGCATATAAATAAAGTTGTAGCTTGAAAACATTTAAAAAGTGCAAAGATGTTATTTGTAAAGTAATTTCTTCACAGTCTGGAAAGGAGCCATCAACAAATCTGTTCTCCCATTTGTATAGTGAGTGCTTTAAATGCCAGTACCCTTAACACTGTATGAGACTAAGTTATGATTAACTTTTTATTTTGTTTACCAGAAGTTTGCTGTAGTACTTAAGATAATACATTGAAATTATCCAGACTAACAAAATGCTCAGATATGTAGACCATCAACCAAAGGAGGCAGTATTAACATAAAATCAATATGAAACCCATAATGCTACCCCCCACACAGTTCACAGTCACTCATTTCTAGCAGTTGCAAATACAAAAGCCATGAAATGTGAGATAAAACAGCTTCAACTAAATAACCAAAAGTTACCAAATCAAACTAAAAAAAATGCTGCTGAAAGCTATAACATCATTTGTTGCATATTTCCATATTTAAAATCCATATTTCTTGGCAACTGTTTTGTCTGGTATTAAGTTGTTTTACCAGTAATTTATATCTGATTTCATCAAAAATAAATTGAATATGCCTACTGTAGGCCCATATTCAGAAATGCTTACCACATTGTGCTAATTTAATCTGCACAATGAGCAGCCTCGCTCAGAGTCTGCACAATTCAGAAAACCAAACTAGCCCAAATAATTTGATGAGTCCTGCTACATGCTAATGACCACATCATGATGTGGTGCGTATGATAATGAGGTAAAACAATATGGCAGAATGTTTCAGAAACATTTAAATGCTCCACAACAGGGCTCCCCCTCTGCCCACCTTAGTAATGGGTGCTAACCCTAATGCTGCCCCTTCCCCCAGCCCTAACCCTACACCTTAAGAAAAACCTTCCCCTAACACTGCCAATTTTGACACAAGACACACTCCAATACACAAAGACAGAAACATCATTACATGTGCTCGCTTACCTAACTCTGACCTAATGGTAAAATACACACACTCATACAAAAACATACAAAACTTATTCCCTCAACTATCCCGACCTTAACCCTGACTAATACACACACATAGCTGGCCTTAGGCATAGGCCAGCTAAGTGGCTGCCTAGGGCGTTGCTCTGGCAGAGGCGCTTTTCCAGTATTTATTTGGTGTAGGTAGACCAGGATGGGAGCACCGGGTGGTGTGTGTGTGGGGGGGGGTGCCATGGAGCTCTTTTGCCTAGGGCACCAGTTGACCTAAGGCCGCTCCTAACACACAAACACTGTCACCCCCTCCAATCCCACTAACCTTTCATGATGAAACAATTTACAACATTTTGAATGTTTAGCTATCCGTACTTTTGATATTAAACACCAACCCTCTCACTTAGCAACCAATATACATACATATAAACACATATACATGCTAAAAGACCTGTTAAATTAATTAATTTTTGTTTGGTCCAACAAGTATATTCTGTTTAATTATATCAATCTTGGCATAATAAGAACTTCAGATGTTCATCATACTGATCTTTACTGCAGTAGCCTTAGCTGTATGAGTTATATCCTGCCAAGAAAGTAACAGCCAGCTAGCTTTGAAAACTTCAGGGCATCTTCCAAGAAATGAGTGCAAAGCCCTTCAGTGCTTTCCTGCCACCAAAGAGAGTGTTCCTCTGCAGGATTTTGAGGCACAACCTTTGGCTTGTACTGTTCCTTTGCTGGGCGGATTACGTTCCCTTCGGAGAAAAAACGTAATATTTAAATATACTTTCCTGGTTAGGAAAGTTGTGATTTCATTTAGGAATTGTATTTTAAAGGACTATAATAAGACATAACTGTATTTTACCTCACTGTTTGTTTTCTTTTCTAATCTGTGTGCCTCCCTATCTCTTTGCAGAAGGGTGACTTAGCCAGGGACTTAGTTATTTGTTGTTTAATCTGCACTCAAGAGCTGCTTTTGCTGTGCTTTTGCATGAAGAAATTCCAGGATCAGAAATCTTGTGGCAGAAGGTGTTTATCTGGTCTGTCTGAGTGTGGAACATTGCAGGAAGTTCAAAGTGTGGTTATTTATTGGCTAAAGGACATGAGTCAGTTCTAAAGCTTTTTTCTCTGCATGTAGCTGCCCACTAGGCCACAGCGGTTAGCAGTAATAATATAGTAGTAAACATCTGTACAGTAACATTTCCTATAAAGTTAAGATTAGATCGAAAACCTGTAAACAGCATTGCATTGTGCAGAAATAAGCTTAGAGCAGCTAGCTTGTGCATCAAATAGCAATACCATATCCTAGCATTATATAACATCTTGCCCTTAACCCCAAAAACTCTGCTAGGACCCCTGTTAAAATCCAATCTTTAATCCTAAACAACTAGCTCTATTACACAACCAGACAGTGTAGATATACAATTTGCAAATGTCTCTGTGGCCAACTTGGTAGATTTGGGCATCCTAAGTTAATGTAGCAATTGTTTCATGTTCTCAGACAACCAGTGATCATTTAAGAAAATAACACGGTATATGAGAGATGTAAAGACACAACTTCCTTCGAGGCAAAATTCTCTCATAAAAACAAGGTTGTCAGGAATACACACACTATATGTCTCATACATACCATTCATCACACACACAAATTGTGTTATGATGAGGTGCTCAAAAACTTTTATAGTGCAAGAAGACGTTGCAAAAGTTAGGTTTCCTGTAAACCAAAGTACTAAAGCTAGTAAAACATAACGGATTTAATTGATTACACCAGCAGAATGACTATATTATTGTCAGATGAAACAGTTTATCTCTGTAACTGAAATTAACACTTCATACAGGTGATTCATGCCTTGTTGGATGAATTATTATTATCCGAAGACATTATCAAATCACAAAGATCTCCAAAGCCACCTAATGGCAATACTGCTCCTCAGCAATCAGTAAACCACACAACAAAAGCAACACCAAACATCTCCCATAAGCCTACACCTAATGATTCCCCAAGTACAAAGCCCATAATGCAAGCACACACTTCACATGATACTGTTGTCATTTGAGGACTCCATTGTATGACACACAGATGGCCAACTCACCAGACTGGACAAAGAGAAGATAACAGTTAGTTGCCTATCTGGAGCCAGGATCTACAATAACACACACAGACACACACACACACACACACAAACATCCCAGGTACTAATATGAGTCTATCATAGTCCATGTGGATGTAAATAACTTGAAACATGTGACATCCCTCCTCTGGACCAGTAATCTCGTCTCAGTCCTCACCATGGACCCTGGTGAGAGATGTTCACTTGGAACAAAGATAGATGCACACAGTACTTCCAGATGCAGCTCTCTGCACCAAGCACAGTTTCCCTTAAGAGCACACAGGGAATACACTCAACCCTGGGGCTTGGTTTCTCTCTCTCAAGGCCCCAAGTAACACTCCCCATTGGCACAGCTGTAGGTTTGAGTCCTCTGTCAAGTGTTTCAAGCCACGTCCCCCACCACCCTCTCTGTGAAACCAGTGCTCTGTGTCCCTGCTCCAAGTAGCTGGCACACACATTCTTTAAGATTTGATTTTCACACACACACACATGGGAAAGGCTGGCACAGATATACTAGCTATGCCCTGTCTACCCAGACTATAAGGTAGGTATTGCCACCAGTACACTCCAAAGCCAACTACTCTAAGGTTCTTACAAGGGTACCCAATTATACTGAGTAAAATTAATACTAATACAAATAGTAGTGTTTTACCAATGCAGTAAGGCTTTCAGGTGTGGCCACAGTGTCACCAAATAAATATAAGTACACTAAATGGTTAAAATATTCTCTAAAAGACCAGCCACAATGAGAAGTGTAAATATATTTAATAATAAATAACAAAAGAACACAAACATACTAAATATCTATTTTCAGTAAACACCTCACAGGAAATATTAAAAATAACACAGATGGATAGATTCACATAGATACAGAAAAACAGTACATAACTAATCCCACTATATTTTCCTGACTAATCTAAAGAATTACTTACTAAAGCAAGGCAAGATGAAGTGGGTGAGTGATCCTTCTTTGTCAGGTTTCAAAAAAAGACTGTTCTGAGACTTCTGTCTCATCTAGTATTAAAACATCATTTCAGTGCTGAATGACAGAATGACATCACATACATCAGGTAATCTGACTTTGGTTCCCACACTACCCCTTTGCTAGAAATTGAACCAGAATTTAGCACGTATGTGTTACCATATACACAGATAGGGCTTTGCTGAGATGTGTTATGGCATCTGAAAGGTATAAAATCATTTCAAAACTTCTACCATTCCAGGGTAGCAATTAGTTCACCCCTAAGACCAATACAGTAGGATTCCTAGTCCTGGTTTTAACAGACATTTCATCTCTGGCTGCAGTCAGAACTGTAAAATACGGTCTTTATGGCCTAAACCAGGTAATTTAATTTCAGGCCATTTTTTTCAAAGTTAGCTGGAGTGAGATTAGCCTCTTTTCCTCCAGTATCCTCTGTTACAATATATTCATTTCAACAGTTACAATACAATCTGCCATACTGGTGTATTTCTTTTCTGTCCAGCAGGACCCACTGTTGGTACATTTTTAACAGAAGTAGCTTTACAAATATATTTTCAACACAAGCCCCTGTACAAATCAGTTTGATATACAAATAATGTATAATTCTTTACAAAACTCCAGCTAGCTATGCTGGTATATGTTACACATCCACTGCCTTACTTCTCCTGGCATAGCTGGCAATACCTCCCATCATCACAACATACATCTCTGGACTATATGAAAAGAGACATAATGGATCTCTCAGAATATGTGTCACAGATAGGTATGAGCTTTTCATTGAGCAGCACTATATCCTTACCAAGGATGATGCCACAGTATGAACATAAAATTATTGATTTTAATAATTTGCTTAGTTTCTGGTATCATTCCAGGGGGGAACCAGTATCTGTCAGCATGGGAGAACATGGTCAAAAGACCACATAGCTTTGCCAAGGATGGGTTGCACCTGTCATCTCTTGGTTTTTGGATATTGGCTAAAACTTTATCCACACCTTAGGGCCTTTTTTAGGCAATGCCAAAAAGACAACATTACCAACAAAGTGAAAAAGTCTACAAGCATCATTTAGGTGTTACTGCTCAATGCCTGGAGCTTAAAAATAAAACTCCACACCCTTCAGGCCCTCTCACTCTGGACAATGTAGACATCTGTGCTGTGACTGAGACTTGGTTTAAAGCCATAGAAAGTACTTTGGAAGTGCAAGGCTGCAGTGCATTCCACACATTTAGACCAACAACAGTGCAGACTGGGGACAAAGGTGGAGGCATTTAAATCTATACTAGCAATAAACACACCTCCACGTTGATTAAACAGGGTGATACCATGGAGCTCATTCATGTGCAAATCACCATGGGTAAGGCCCTCCACCATATCATGGTTAGCTACAGGTTACCATCTATGCTGCTAGAGTCTCATGACTTACCTAAACCTACTACAGTCATTCACTATCAAACCAAATACCCTATTTATGGGTGAATTTTACTACCCCTCTATAGACTGGGAAATGTACACTGCTTCAAACTCATAGGCACAGTGCTTCTCAGGCTTTACTAACACAAATATCCTGGAACAGATAGTGCACACTCCAACCAGAGGATCAAATTTAATTGATCTGGTACTGTTCAGTATGGAAGAGGATAGCACCCCCCCCCCCACCATGTCACTTCCTCACTAGTGAGGTCAGATCACAAAGCAGTCTCATTTGAAGTAAAAATCAACTCAGAAAATCCAGCTAAACCATTAACAGGAACTATTCAGAGGCAAACTGCATCCTATTAAGTAGCAGTTTGTCAAAATTCAAGGCTCCCCCAAACCTAAGATGAGAGCTACGTATGCAGAATTATTCACAGAGTCAGTATATAAACATGTGATGGCTGCATAGAGACTGCCATACCTTCCAGAAATATACTCAAAACAAACCCTACTGGTGAAATCCTCACCTAAATAGGGTATATAATAACATAAAAAAAAAAAACTTATGTCCAAAAATCAGGAAAAGCAACTCCCTTAATGACAAGTGCTTTCATCCAACTAAACAAGAAAACTAAGTGGCCTAATTAAGTCCAACAAGGCCATCTATGAGGTCAGGATAGCCTTGTGGGCTAAAGACAGTCAGAAGGCTTTAGTTTCATCTGGAACCTTAGAGCTAGCACACGACAGTTGAGCTGGTGGTGAATGGAACCATCTACATTAATCAGGGTGACATAGCAAATGTAATGAGTGATAAATTCATCTCAGACTTCACCCTCACCACCCCAGCTCTACCAGGTGAAATCCCCACCAGCATACATTCCCCAGCCATCAGCAGGGGCCAGGTGCTGGGAGCACTCACTAAAGCTCAGAACACTCCCTCCATGGGTCCTGGCAACATCCCTGGTTGCCTCCTGAATAGTCTAAAACACGACCTATCAGGATCACTCAAGGCACTCTTCAACTGTAGCCTTGAAACAGGCTACATTCCAAGATAATGGAGACTGCAACAGTCATTCCCTTTCAAAGGGCAAACCATCAACCACCCAAGGGAAATAAAGACCCATCATTCTAACAAGCCTAATAAACAAAGCCATGGAACAAATTATCATGGAAATGATAAACAAGGACATTGGCAACCTACAGACTCTGGATCCATCCCAGTTTGGCTTTGTTAAGGGAAGGTCAGGCCTACTTAACCTGGTAGACATCTTTGAGAGGGTCACCAAGCAATGGACAAGGGTAAAATAGTACATACTGCGTAGCTTGACCTGGCTAAGGCATTTGATACAGTACCCCACTCAGATATTGTTGACAAGCTCTCAGACCTAGGTGTACACCCTTGCATAACTCAATGGATTGCTGGCAAGCTCACAGACAAGACCCAACAAGTCAGGATCAGTGAGATCACCTCCATCAAGAGACAGGTCACCATTGGAGTACCCCAGGGCTCCATGCTGGGCCCTGTTCTGTTTGGCATCAACTTCTCAGATGTAAAGGCTAAAGTTAAAGGTCTCTAGCTTGCCATGTTCACAGAAGACTGTAAATTGGAACCTCTTATAGGTTCCCCACAAGAAATAAACATCTTGTAAGTGGGTTAAACACAGACAAATGACAGGTGCTAAAGCAATGACCTAAAACTCAGTGCCAAAATGCATTGTAATGACCTTTAAGAAACTGTCAATATAAGTTAATTACTCCACTGATAAAATGCACCTAAGAGTTGACCCAGTAGTAAGGGATCTGGGAACATATGAAGACAGCAAGCTGGCCTTTGACCAACATGCGTAGCTTTCAACTGTCCAGATTTTCACAGAAAGTTCACATTTTTGTCTCATATTTGTAGTTTGTTCCTCATAAAATTTGAGGTTTTCTGGCAAATCACTGAGGATTAAAGTAGCTAATAATGATACACATTTACTGTCTAACTAATACTGATACACATATTTCACAGTCTAACATACTCCCTGTATGATATTTGAGACCCAAATTATTTGGGGTGCTTGGGTATGCTTGTAAGGGGCCCGGGCCTAGTGATCGTTAGCCTAGTAACAACTTATGAATCTATGAACATATACCAGTCCTGCAAATTCAGATTGAAGACTGTTTAAAAATGGCCAAATGAAAAGAGTGTAAGGCACTTTCATCCACAGAGAGCCCCTCACCCCACCAGCAGTTACATCCACTTTGTTAGCTGTGTAAAGCACTTACTGTTATGAAGAAATTGCATGTACTTAGTAGCATTATATCATACTGTAAGATCCAGCCATGTATAACACAGTCTAAAGAGAAGAGTCTTTATGCGAGCATAAGAAATATTAAGCACCTGATAATATAGGTTGTCAATATGCAAAATCCCTGCAGAAGTAAGTCATGTGAAAAATTACACATTCCACATTAAAGAAAACTATTGCTAATGCAAAGGCTGCTGCTGCTGGCAAACACTTTGTATTTCAGTGCTTCATTCTCTAATGCAGTGCCTGCTGCCCTTGAAGAATAAATTACGTACGTTACATTAAAAACAACTGGTTTGTTGGTGATATGCAATAGGAAATAGCTAGGAAACCAACAATAAGCTCATAGTTACTAGGGATCTCATCCAAAGGACAACACATTCAGGATCCCCCTGTCCCTCCCTTATGCTGCACTGCAATGACAGCAGTTGATCTACCTGGTAAGGGAATAGAACCCACTGCCTTCTCCACAAAAAGCAGATATGCTACTTGTTTCACCACTGACACCAACTATAAACACTACTATTATGTAACTCTGTGGCTGACATTAACAGAGTGTAATCCTTAGAGATTTAAAAAATAAATAAATAAAATTAAAGGAGTCCTTGTAGTTGGTGCAGAGGTATAAGGCACTTGTCTATGAATAATTAAGGCTCATGGTTTGACGCTAACTGAACTAGACAGTGCCCCCTAACTGGGGCAGTAGACACACACACAATGGCTACTTACTGCAGGAATGGATGAATGGATCTGTTGCTTGGAGCTGTTTCTATACGTTGGCAGTAGTAGCAGCACTATCATCATCTCCCTTTAATGATCTCCCACGGTTTCTCTACTTGTAGCTGGCTGTAAACTAAATTCCTGTCATGGACTTTGCTTGCATTTCTGTCTGCTGCCATCTGATTGATCTGTGCTACTCAAAATTTCCCGCTTGTCTGGACACTGTGCAAAAAACATCCTAATCAAAGGGTTTCTACAGCTGACCAATCAGCAGCAACAATGGGCCATATTCATTAATGTCTACACGAAGTATACATGATCTGTATTCAAGAATATCCCTACCACATTTTTTGTGCTTTCTAGTCACTCAGAAAGATTACACTAAGTGTACATGTAGTTTACACTTTGTGATAACCTTTATGAATCCCCCTCGATATTTAAGGCTGCAAAAAAATCAGAAGGAAAATTAAAATTTGGAGGAAGAAGGTGTGGGTTACACTTGTATTGTCTGTTCACTCAGAACAATGTACACTTACTGTAGGCTTTAATGAATCCCAGGGAATGACTTGCAAGGGGTCTGAGACTGTTTTGTGTTTATAGAAGGGAGCAAAGTGGGCTAACAACAGCAACAATGAATTGGAAGGGATTTTTTTTTAATTGCAAAGCAGGCCACCACAGCCTAGAGGGTCTAGACTGTTGCCTAGTTTGCCTAGTGCTGCATCTAGTCAGTCCTTCTTCTAGCCACAAAAAGAAAAAAAAATACACAAACAGCCTTTGCCACCACAGCAGACTAACAGTTTGCATCAGACACAGGCTGTGGCCATTAGTTTTACCCCAGACTACTTCTCTTTTACCCCAGATCCCTCTGGTGTAGAATCTACAACCACTATAGACCGGGGGTTAACTACATCCTCTATGGCTATTGAGGTTCCCTAAGTGGGCAAGAGAGAGCCACTCTAGTTGTTGGTCCTGGGAGAGGGAACAGGGGAAGCATCCCTGTTGAGTCATAATGCTGTGCCCAACCCTGAGGAAGCTACTGCTGCTGCTATTAACAACTCAGTTGTCCCCATTTTTCCTGTCAAGAAGAAACAAAAAAACTCCTGTTCATATTTCTCTCGACAGGACTAGTTGACTAGATTTCTCTCAGGGTCTAATTCAGGCTATTGATCCTCTTATAAGATGGTTTCTGGTAAAAGAAAAAGGGAGGCCTCTTTTCATAAAGAGATTAATTATTTTGATTCTGTGCAGGAGCTGCATGGACTGATGCAGGGTTTTCCTCCTCAGATTTCTGATTCAGATTCAGAGGATAGTACAGTATCTCATTCTCCCCATGTGGAGGGGGGGTCTCTTTCTCTGAGAGCTATTTCTAGACGTGTCATTTTTTTAAGTGGGAGAACGCTGAGGTTTCTCATTCTCTCAAAAATACTATGAGTTGTTATGAATGGAATTTCCAGAACCTTCACCTATTCCTGCAGCAGTGTCAGCACTGAAGGATGTATGTGTCACTGCCTTCAGTTTTCCTGATAGTCAGCCTGCTGCCCCAAAAAAAGGCATATAGATTGTATAAAGTTTCTCTATCTTTTAAGTTTTTATGCCCTCATCCCAAACTTGACCCAACAGCTGTAGCTTTAGTTAATCCTACTGCTGCTAAACATTAATTCCAACCCTACATTTTCTAACAAGGATGAGAAAATAATCAAATAAACCAACATCCAGGTAGCATACAGCTCTATAAGAACTTTATTAAAAGGTTAAGCACTTTCATCTATATCATGCGATAGACATCATCAGAAACATTTAAAAACTCACACCAAGTACTGAACAAGTTTAAAAAGACATGTAAACACACAGCCCCAATAGAGCCGCCAATCAGAAACTTCATATCAAAAAACCCACCAATTACGTTAAAGAGACAACACTCATGTACAGTACAATAGAACCACCAATCAGAAGCTTCATATAAAAAAACCCACCAATTACATTAAAGAAACAACACTCAGGTACAGTACATTGAAATGTAACTAGCTAGTGATTGTAAATGATTTTTTTGATTTCTTTGAAATTCCCAATAATAATGAGCATGGTCTCACTTTTACTTATGAGTGGAGTAGGGAACAGATTAACTTTTTGGATGTAACCTTATATAGAAGTGGTGAAGTTGTTGGTTACAGACCCTTTAGGAAGCCAACTTCGGTTAATATGTTCCTGCATGCCAATAATATGCATCCAGGACATTTGTTGAACTCTTTACCATATGGGGAATTTAAAAGGATTTATGACCATACCAGTGATAAAAATGAAAGAATTAATGAATTGGATAAGGTTTTGTTTAGGTTAAGAGAAAGAGGCTATGATGAGAGTCATTTATTGGGATGTAAAAGCAAAATACTTGGGAATGTTATGGATAGATCACATACTTTGTTAAGCAATAAATCTGGGGGCAGGATGCATCAAATAAAGGATGTTGATGATGACAAGAAACTTTTTGTTACAATGTTTTCTCCGTTTTCTAATGAGTTAATTCAGATAGTGAGAAAACATTGGCATATTGTTTGTGAAGATTAAATGATAGGTCATTTGTTTCCTGAACACATCACATTTTCCTTTAAGAGGGGGAAAAATTTAAAAGAATTGCTAAATTATAACTTTGTTGAGGGGAACAACTTTTTGCATTCTGGCACTTTTCCATGTGGTTATTGTAGTATTTGTGATAGGGTCAAGAATTTAAACATTATCAATGGCAGAACATTTGTTCCTAGGTTTTATTTTAACTGCAAATCAACAGGGGTGGTCTATATTTTGGGCTGTTCATGTACTGATGTTTGGTACATAGGTCAGACTAAGCGTATGGTTAGGATTCGTGTATTAGAACATTTAAAAGACATCAGAAATTATAATGAAGCTAGTCCTGTTGCCAAACATTTTCATGATATACATGGTGACTCTCCTAGTAGTCTAAAATTTTGTGTACTTGGTAAACCTTTCTTGTCTAGAGGGGGTGATTATGTGGCTAAGCTGCTTGAATTAGAAACTAGAATGATTTTAAAGTTTAAGACTTTAAAGCCCTTTGGTCTGAATCAGGAATTGGGTATTTAACATTTATTATTTAACATCCTATATTTATTTTTGTGTTTAGTGGTATGATTAATTAATGTATGTATCTATATTTCATATTGACATTCGTTTATTAAATTATATAAATTTTGTCACTTTAAATGTTTAATATATCATTAATTGGTTGATTAATGACAGTTGTGTGATTTGGAGTGTGTATATATACTTGTTTAAACTTTGAATGTATTGTGATCCATGAAGGTGAATTGCCGAGGTACCAGATCGCTTTTTTAATAAAATAACTGCTGGTAAAGTGCTAGTGAAATTGTGTTTTCTAAATTTCTTGCTGCTGCTGGTGTTTTGTGAATTTAAACACACAGCCCCAGTAGAACCACCAGTCATAAGCTTCATATCAAAAAACCCACCAATTACATTAAAGAAACAACACTCAGTTACAGTACATTGAAATGTAAGTAGCTAGTGATTGTCCTATTTAAAAATAAAAATCATGTGGATTAAAATGATCAAAAAATTCATAACAAAGAAGCTGTGCATTTTAATTGACTTGTAATAGAAATAGCTTTATTCAAGCCTGGTGGATTCATTGCATCAAGGCGGAATTGCCAAATCATTTCCCTGTGTAATAATCAATTTTGCCAGTCACCACTGTACACATCTAATTGAATTTTCTCCAGTATGAAAAATTTGAACATACTAAAGTTGGTACAAGAAACTGCATGTCTGGCCAAGGCGCTGTTGTTATCCTTTTTGTTTATACTGTACAGATGCTGGTATATTCTCTTATTGAGTGCATTCTTTGTCTTTTCACCATAGAAAGAGGAACATGTACAGTGCCTTTCCAGATAAACTACATTGTCAGTAAAACAAGAATATCTCCCCTTGACCAACCATCTGTTTACTTTACTGAATAATTCATTTTTAATTTCTACATCAACGTACGGACATTGATTACAGTGTCCACACTTGCTAGTTTTAATTGAACCATTGTAACATGTTTTAGATGGTCTCTCTATGATTCTTTTAATATTTGGTCTGTTTTTAAAAGTAAAATTAGGCAGATGTTCATTGTGTTACCCTGCTGCAGTCATCACACTTGGGTTATCCTGTCGTCAGGTGGTCCCGCAGTTGGCCGGAATTCCAAAGTCTTGGTCCGGCGTCGATTGTTGTCGCTTCTTCCCTGACGTCAGTGTGCCAGGGGTATATATAATGCATCCAACGCCATTTTCTCCAGTCTTTCTTGCCGCGCGGTGCCCGAAGCAGAAGCAGTTCGCAAGTGTCAATCACCCTACTCCTGAGATTTTCGAAGTCGAATTTCAGATCCGAAGTCTTCAATAAAGCTAAGTACCCCGTTGGGGAAACGTTTCTTGCCTCAGACCGATGTCAGAAAAAATTAACAATTGTATTTCTTGTGGGAAGCAAATACCTCATAAGGATTTTCATTCTTACTGCATACCTTGTCTAGGCCCAGACCATGACGTCACTGGTTGTTGTTTTTGTGCTAGGTTTAATAAGCGTACTATAAAAAGACACTTTGATTTTGCATGACACTACTTCGGTAGAAAATTTAACTACACTATGCCATTGGAGCAACCGACTACCGGCGTGCACAAAAAACGCAAGGATAAGGACAGGCAGCCTAGACCCAAGCCAGACTCCGAGGCCTCGGCTGGTCCGGTCTCCGGTTCACCGGTCTTCAGTGACGCTCTGACACAGCCCCTGACTACCACAGATCTGGAACCTGAGACCGCTTTGGAGCTTTTGGCGGAGAGTACTAGGCCGACGCAGCCATTTTATCTTGCCCCTACTGATGACACTTCTGAAAAAGATGTCGGTGCTACAGAAACACCTTCGGTTTCTGAAGGCATCTTCAGACCGATGACGCTCACCTTTAAAACGTATCCTAAGACCAAGACTCCTATTAAACCTAAAAAGACTGCACTTCAGTCTCCAGTTCAAGGCCCCATGCCTAAGAAACAGATGCTCAAAATGGCTGAAGACTTGATCTCTTTAATCAGGGGTTCCCAACCCCCACCTGACAAAAGGCCTAGACAAGAGGAAGATTATGCCTCCTCTGAACAAGTGTCTATTTCCTCAGGCTCCTCTGAGGTCCAAGATTACTCCTTCTTCCCTTATGAAGATTCTGATGCTGAGGATTCTATTCCCTCAGCTTCTCTTCCTGAAGACTACTCCTTTGGGGAAACTTTACATACCATGAGGGAACATTTTCACTGGGTAGGTCAGGACTACTCTGACTCAAAGAAAAGGCTCAGAGAGTTTCTTTTACTCCCCCAACACAGACCACTTGCCATCCCCCCCGTTTTAGACATTGTGGATGATGTTTACTTAGAATCCAGTTTGAACCCAGATTCTCTGCCTCCTGCTCCAGCCAAACCTGACAGATACTATAGAGTGCCTGATTCCCACAAATTTCTTTATAAAAGCCCTGTTGCTGATCCAGAGACTATCTCCCAGGGTCCTAAAGGGGCTAAGGCTTCTATGGCAACAAAATCCTGTACCTTCTGAAAGGGACTCCAGAGCACTTGACAGGTGGGGGAAAAAGGTTTACACTTCAGCCACTCTAGCTATGAGGGCACTAAATTGCCAATTTCACATGCTAAAATATCAGCAATTTCTAATGTCTCAGTTAAGACAAAAAATGAGCACACTCCCTCAACAGTCTGAATTGAAAGAAATGCAGGATCTGTTGCATGCAACTGAACAGGTGGGCAAACATACTTTACAATGTGGGTTTGATTCTTTGGAGGCTTCCTGCAGAGCAGCTGTCACTGGGTCTGTTATTCGTAGGCATGCTTGGTTAAAGGAACAAACTCTGCCTGATCATGTTAAAGCAAAGCTTCTAGATGCTCCCTTACAGCAGGATGTTCTTTTTGGAGTTAAAGCAGAAGAAGTCTTAAAGAAAATGGAGGATAAGGCAAAATCTATGCAGACAGTCAAAGATTTCCTACAGGTACAGCCCCCTCGCTTCAGCAGAAATTGGCCAACAAAAAAATGGTCCTTTCCAGCTACTGACAGACCACAGAGGGGTAAATACAGACTTCAAAGAGGCAGAGGACAACCACAAGCCCAGTACAAACCTCGACAATGGGGCACTGCAACACAGAAGGGAGGAGAAGACAGGACCCAAACTACCAGAAGGCAAACTCAATGACTTGCACCTCATCTGGCCAAGCAACACTCTCTTGGCAACCCCTTTGGGAGGAAAACTCGCACTTTTTTCAGACAACTGGCACATTGTCACAAAGGACAAATGGGTCCTAGACATAATTTCATGAGGATACAGATTCCATTTTCACACCTTGCCAATGAAAAGAGGAATGCCAAACCTGCCACAAAATCAATGGGCAGAGGCACAAAAACAAATTACAGCTCTCATGGACATGAGAGCCATTCAACTGGTACCTACTCGAGAGCAAGGCCAAGGATTTTACTCAAGACTCTTTCTAGTTCCCAGAAAGGACAATGCCTGGAGACCAATTCTGGACCTTTCAATTCTAAACACCCTCTTACAAGTACCCAAATTCAAGATGCTAACACTACAGCAGCTTCTTCCCATGTTGGGCACGAAAGCATGGCTAGTAATGTTGGACCTCAAGGAGGCATACCTGCATGTCCCTATCAGACAAAGTTGCAGAAGATACCTCCGTTTCATTGCAGGTTCAACCCATTACCAATTCTCTGCACTGCCCTTTGGCTTATCTACTGCGCCCAGGGTCTTCACAAAGTGCCTGGCACCAGTAATTGCATACTGCAGACAAAGAGGAATTCAAATATACCCATACCTGGATGACTGCCTCATCCAAGCAGAAAGCAAGGACATCCTATTACAACATCTGGCTTTTGTAAAACATCTCCTAAGTTGCCTCGGGTACACAGTAAATGAAAAGAAATCAAAACTAGTACCCTCACAAAATATGACATTCCTGGGTGCCAGCTTGAATACAATGGCCCAGAAGGCTTATCTGATGCCAGACAAACGACTACAACTGACTCAATATTTCAAAACAATGGCAACAAAGACCCAACTACCTGCAAGAAAAATTCTGCAGGCCTTGGGCTTCATGGCATATTGCATACTAGTAATACCATTTTCAAAGCTGCATATGAGGAAATTACAGTGGTACCTAAGAAGCGTATGGTCTCAACACAGCTACAGCTTGGACACAATGATATCTCTCATTCCCTGCCTACAACAGGAGTTTCTATGGTGGTCACAGGCATGTCACCTCAACAAGGGTCAGCCTTTCACCTTGCCTCCAGCCAGGCAAACTATGACAACAGATGCATCGGACTACGCCTGGGGGGCACACATGGCAGGACAGTGCGTTCAAGGTGTATGGACTGCAGATCAAAGGAATCTGCACATCAATCAAAAAGAGATGCTAGCTGAATGCTCTGACAGCCTTCAAGAATCTATTACATCCAGGACAGCTTACAATAAGGACGGACAACACCACAGTAATGTGGTACATAAACAAACAAGGGGGTACACACTCCTACCCTCTATGCAGGCAAGCAATGACCTTGTGCAACACAGCTCTGGCTTACCAAGTTCAGTTACAAGCTCAATTCCTGCCAGGAAAAAAGAACACATTGGCAGATGACCTCAGCAGAAACATTATGGATCCACAAGTATTTGCAATGATAACTCAAAAATGGGGCCTTCCAGACATAGACCTGTTTGCCAGTCCTCAAAACTATCAACTAACAAAATTTTGTACAAGGACACTGCACCATCAAGCTTGGAAAGTGGACGCACTTTCATTTAGTTGGAAAAACCTGACAGTATATGCCTTCCCTCCATTGCCTCTCCTCACAAAAGTGCTTTTGAAAGTCAGAAAGGAGAGACCATGACTGATACTCATAGCCCCAGACTGGCCACGCCAGCACTGGTACCCACTATTAAGGAATATGGTCCAGGGCCCACCTTGGATTTTACCACAAATTGCCCATTTGCTCACACAACAAAACAATCAGATTCTTCACAGCCAGCTCAAAACCTTAAATCTGGCTGCATGGCAAATCACCTAAGCATCCAGCCAGCTCCTCTTTCCCAAGCAGTTATGGATGTTATTCTGGAAGCTAGGAGGCCCAGCACCAGGAAGGCCTATTCAGACAAATGGAAAAGGTTTTGTGCCTGGAACCAAGCTAAAGACCAAAACACACTTCAGCCTCACATGCCTCAGATTCTACAGTACTTAACTGAGATGTTGCACAAAGGACTTTCTTTTTCTTCCATTAAAATCTATGCATCAGCTATTTCAGCCTACTACAACACGGATCCACCCTTATTTTTACATCCACTTCTAAGACAGTTCCTCAGAGGGGCAAAAAACATTAGGCCCCCCAGGAGAGCACCTACTCCAACATGGGACCTCAGTTTTGTTCTGGAAAAACTTACACTACCTCCCTTTGAACCAGCTTTCTCTGCAGACCTACAGTTTCTATCATGGAGGACTGCCCTGCTGCTAGCAATAACTTCAGCTAGAAGAGTCTCAGAGCTGCAGGCACTAATGGCAGTGGAACCTTTCCTCATTTTCCATCAAGACAGAGTTTCTCTACGAACTAATCCTTCCTTCATGCCTAAGGTGGTTTCCAGTGTGGCTTTAAATCAAACTATCCACTTACCCACCTTCTTCCCAAATCCACAGAACAAAGGAGAAAGACTCCTGCATTCCTTGGACATTCACAGGCAACTTCATTACTACTTGGATAAAACTAAGGTTTTCAGAAAATCTGACCAGCTCTTTGTATCCTATGCTACAGCTCCACAAGGGAAGGCTATATCAAAACAAACCATTTCCAAATGGATAGGACACTGCATTCGTTTTTGCTACACCCATCATGGAAAACCAGTTCCTGCTACCATTAGGCCTCACTCTACCAGGGCAACAGCTACATCTACAGCCTTCCTCGGGGGGGTTCCAACCAAGGAGATTTTGGAAGCTGCAACTTGGAGTTCAGTACACACCTTTACCAAGCACTATCACTTACCACTTTACTCTAAGACTAGAGCTGGCTTCACCACTGCAGTTCTGTAGGGCCTTCTAGCCTCCTCTAACCCTCTATAACTCCTCCACCCATCCTTAGCTTTGGGATTCTACCCAAGTGTGATGACTGCAGCAGGGTAACACGATGAACATAGTACAGTTTTATACCTACCATAAATGTAGATGTTCGAGTGTACACCCTGCTGCAGTCCAGGTTACCCTCCCTCCATCCCCTCTGATCTAACTGACTAAATCTCTACAATACCTTCCTGATGTATTTGCTTATAGCTGGAGGGATTTTGTGTTTGTGCAAAAATTATGTAATTTGGTACTAATTACTGACCACCTTTTTGGGGCCACCTGACATCTGGGGCAAGAAAAACTGAAGAAAATGGAGTTGGATGCATTATATATACCCCTGGCGCACTGACGTCAGGGAAGAAGCAACAGCAACCGACGCCGGACCAAGACTTTGGAATTCCGGCCGACTGCGGGACCGCCGACAGGATAACCCAAGTGTGATGACTGCAGCAGGGTGTACACTCGAACATCTACATTTATGGTAGGTACAAAACTGTACTTTCTCAAACCATGTTTTCTGAAGTATGAAAACATGGTGAACCACATTTAATGCCGTTAACTAAATTATTAACTGAGATATATGGGTTGGATTTGTGCAGACCTTTGTTGATAATTGAAGCAAATTTTTTAGTCCTTTCCTTAAGGATTTGTGCATAATGATAAACAATTACAGTATTTGGACAGCCACATTCCATAACTATTTCTTTAATTTTAACAAACTGCACTATACATTCTTTGTTATCTAAGGTTAGCCTTAAAGTTCTTATAAAATGGCTTTTAACAAAGCCTGTCTTTTGATAGGTAGGATGACAACTTTTATAGTGCAAGAAGACGTTGCAAAAGTTAGGTTTCCTGTAAACCAAAGTACTAAAGCTAGTAAAACATAACGGATTTAATTGATTACACCAGCAGAATGACTATATTATTGTCAGATGAAACAGTTTATCTCTGTAACTGAAATTAACACTTCATACAGGTGATTCATGCCTTGTTGGATGAATTATTATTATCCGAAGACATTAGTGTGGACCTGTTTACTTTTTTTTGAAGGCCCCATTTCCAGTAATCCCCAAAATATTTGGCATCCCAAAGATTCACACTAACTGTAGTGATCCACCATGATGCCCAGTTGTGGCAGCTGCTGGGTCAAATACTGAACCTTTTGCCAAATACGTAGACCACATGTTAAATTGTTGGTTTAAAGGGTTTCCTCACATTCCTCATGACTCCTGGAATTTTCCGGCTCAATTAAGGAGTATTAAATGTCTTGACAACTGGTTGTTGGTCACGATGGACACAAAGCCTTATTTACAGTTATTCCAGCATGTTATTCCACATGAGCAGGGCATGTTATGGTTCACTGACATCTTGTTGAAGTATAAACCATTAAGAACAGTTGATATGAGGCTAATTTCAAACTTTATGGAGTCGATATTGAATAACATTTTTTTTACTTTGATGGGAACACTTTAAACAACTGCAAGGCATTGTAATGATGATGGCATGTGTCTGCACTTTTGCAAATGACATTCTATTAAGATGGGAGTTAGAGGAAGTTTTTAAACTACACTCCTTTGAATATTTTAAATGCTACCTGTATGACATATTTTTGATATGGGCAGGTGGCATTGATCATCTACACAAGTTCATTGATTAATTGGAACTGTCTGCTACTTTTTGAAGTTCACACACAATGTACATGAAAGTACAATTAACTTTCTAGATATGGAAGTAAAAAGGGTGGAAATGGTAGCTTTACAACTTTGATTTGCACGAAACCTATCTTTTGCAATGCCTTCTTGCACTATAAAAGATGGCTCTTTCTTGGGATGTTAATTTTGTGTTAGAGAAGCTAACACTTGCTCCACTTGGGCCAGCTCATTTGGCTGACTTGAAGTTCTTAACCTGGAAAACAGTTTTACTGATTGCTCTGACCTCTACAATAAGAGTATCTGAGTTGCAAGCTCTTAGGGTGAGTTAACCCAACCTCATCTTCCACAGAGACAGGGTTTCCTTGAGAAACAATCCTTCTTTTATTCCTAAAGTGGTATCCAACTTTACTTCAAGTCAAATTATCCATCTCCCTGTGTTTTTTCCTGAACCTAAAAATGAGGGAGAAAGGATACTCCATACCTTGGATTTACATGGACAGCTCAGGTACTCTCTTGACAGAACTATATATTTCAGATCTTCAAATCAGTTAGTCTTTCCTTGTGAAGGTAAGTAGAAGGGACAACCTGTGTCAAAACATAATATTTCCAAATGGTTGCATTAGGCTATTGCATTTTGTTATTCTTACTGCAGCAAAATTATTCCAAACAGGACCAATGCTCACTGTACCAGGACCTTTGCTTTATCTATGGTTTTATGGAAAGTGTTGGATTCTAGAAGTATTTTAGAAGCTGCTACTTGGTCCTCTGTACATACTTTTACAGTGCACTACAAGCTTGATTCCTTCCCTAGGTCAAGATCAAGCTTTGCTAAGACTGTTCTCCAGAGGCTCCTGGAATTTTCTCCTTCCTCCTCCCAAATATTGCAAGCTAGGGTAATCTACCCATATAGCTAAGGCTACTGCAACAGTGATCAATATGATGAATATAATAAATGATCACTGCTGCAGTAGCCACTCCATTGCTCAACCTCTTTTTTTTGCCAGGGTGTGCATATAGGTATACATATTTTTATTCCTGGCTATCTCCTCTCAGGGCTCAACCTCCCCTCTCTCAGTGGGCAAGAAAGCTTTGAAGGGCTTGGCACTCAAACTTGTGTTTTTAGGCAGCTTGCTGCCTAATGGCTTGAGTGCATGGAGGGTACCTGAAGATTTGGAAGCTGGCTGGCTGTTATATCCTTGGGAAAAAATAGTCTCTATGACTAAGGCTACTGCAGCAGTGATCATTTAAACATCTACTGTTATGGTAAGTTTACTTGCACAACTGTACTTTTTTTACTGCATTTCTACTTCTCTCCCCCTCACTTTGTTGCTATCCTCTGTCTTAAATATATTTAATTCAGTATGTCTTTTTCTCTCCATTTATTTTGCTGTTTTATGCAGCAGCACAGTGGCCTGCACCCTTCCCACCAGCAATGCCTGCTGGTCCCTCCATAGGTGCCTGCAGTACCACCACCATGATCACCAGAAGCACGCAGCACATCTGGGTCCCAGCCTGCCACAGCTGTCTCCACACTATAGATCAGAGTGTGTGTTGCACCTTCAAGAGCCATTCCAGTCCATGGGCACGTGCATATAAGTATTGAGCACGTGCAAGCAAGACTGCCATCTTGAGTGAGCAGCCGGAGTGAAAGCATGCATGTGTGTAGCAGTCAGTAAGTCAGTCAGTCTGTTTAAGTTTAATGTTCCAGTTATCCATCCTGATGTGTTTGTGTGTAATAAATTACTTAAACAAACACCCAAACCTCATTGTCTGATTTGAATGCACAAGATGAGCGACATGGTGCCAGAATGGGATCTGAAGTAAAACTTCTTCAAAACCATGAGGTGTGCAGTTGCAATTGGAGGAATATACAGAAGTGAATCATTGGAAGCTCAAATGACTCGCAAACATGTCAGAAGGATAAATCCAGGTACTAAAATTCATTTAAATGATTTTTTACTCAACGAATATAAAACAAAGCATTCAAAATGTTCAAAATGACTTTCTAATTCAACAAAATGTTTGAAACTACAATATATTGATAAAGTACTGGAAATGTTTACAAAAGTTCTTGAAATAACTTCTGAATCTTATGAAATGTATAAAAAAGGGAAAACGACTGTATTGTTTTGGTTTGTGCTTCTTTTTTATTAACTAAAGCTATTCAAAGTATGTGAAGTGTGCAAAAAGTGTTTGCAGGTTTGTGCAGTATTACAGTACTGTTATTTCACAGAATACAGTCATTTCAAAGAGATTATTGTGCAGCTGAATATTTTTCAAGTACCTGGTATATGCATTTATACATAATTACAAGGGCATTTTGTTGGCATGGCAGAAGGATTTTGCAGACCTGGTCCACTTGTATTTGATAATAATGTTCTTGAAAATTGGAGAGTGTTTGAGCAAGAGTATATTTTCATGTAGGCTGCTTTTTCTGATAAAGACGCATGTACAAAGGCATTTATTCTGCTTAATTTAGCTGGTTCAGAAGCCATTGAAATGGAGTGTTCATTTGAGTATGCCCCAGCTGTGTATGCAGGGGAGGGGGAAGACCACCATATTATGGTACCGGCTGAAATGTTGGAAGACCCTGAGTGCTTAAAATGTAAATTTAGAGAAATGTGCAACCCCCTGAATGAATATTACAATGCAAAGACACATATTTTACACAAGAGATCAAAAGCCTGGTGAAACTTTTGCAGTATACATAACTGACTTGAGAAACAAGGCAACAATGTGCAGATTTGGTGATTTAAGAGATAAGTTGATAAAAGACAGGCTTGAGTGTGGTATCAAAGATGATGCAGTGAGAAAGATTTTGCTTCGTGACAGTGATTTAACTTTGAATAAAGCCATAGAGATTCATCAGATACATGAGTACACAGAAAAGCACATGGATGTGCCTACAAATGAGAAAAGCATGCTTGCAATGCATGCAGCATATAGTTAAAAGATACAGGTCTAAGGGTGCGACCACACCCCGGGCCTCTCTAGCAAAACCCATGGTTGCTTCAGCAAAACCCAGATCAGCTTCAGTAAAACCCTGGACACACTCAGTAAAGCAGAGGGGGTGAGTCATCCAAACCTGTGATAAGCCTCATAGTCAACTGTCATAATTGTGGAGGTAGCCATGAGCCCAGACATGAGAAGTGCTTAGCTTTTGGTCAGCAGTGCCACACATGTAGAAAGTGGAATCATTTCAAAAGGTTTTGTAAATCAAAAGGGGCACATTAGGGTCACAGCTTTCCAGTTGATGAACTTGCCTCTTCGAATGCTCTCTTTTATTAAAAGACAGCATTCAAAGAGGCAAGTTGATCAACTAGAAAACTACGACCCTACGTTTATGTTGATGGTGTGTCTGTGTTTGATGAAATGGTCAATGCAGTAGATTTGTTGGCAAAGAATTAAGTCTTTTGCACTGTTCTGATTAATGGGAGACCTGTAGAGCTCAAAGTTAATACTGGTTCAAAGTGCAATGTTACGTCAGCAGAAATGATTGCCAAACTAAAAGCTCGTGAGAAGCTTATTTGGCAAAGTGTGCAAAGCTTGTTGCTTATGGTGGTGAAGAAATTCAAACCAAAGGCTCATTAGTGCTTTCATGTTACTCTGCTGGGAACAGCTATGACTCACAATTTTACGTAGTTGAGAGAAACAGCATAATTGTATGACAACTTCTCTGCATTATACATTTTTTCACATAGGTATAACACATACTCAAAAATAGATAGAGGATATATATATATATATATATATATATATATATATATATATATATATATTATATATATTATATATATTAAAGGAAATAACCACCTTTCTTAGCAGTGTTAAAGTAACCTCTTGTCCCTTAACAGACCATAATGCAATTACTTTTGATGAAGAAGTTCATAACAAACAAAAGGTGACAATCACTAGAATGCCATCCTATATAATGAATCTAGAAGAGTTTAAAGAATTTTATATAAAAGAATTAGAACATTTTCTTGAATTAAACATAAATGAAGATACTTCAGCAATCTATGTATGGGATGCATTAAAAGCATACATATATGGAAGAACATTAACTTGGTATAAAAATAAAAGGAAGCAATGGGATAAGCAATTAACTGAACTTCAAAAGGAAATAGATATTATTAAACTTAATATACAAAAAGGACATAGTCAGTTAACTAGTGATTTAACTTTTTCTTCTTCTTTCGGCTTTTCCCGGTTAGGAGTCGCCACAGCAGATCACCTGTCTGCTCATGATTGGCAGTGGAGTTTTACAGTGTCGAGTTGCCAGCCTGGTGCCCAACCTTCCACAGAAGGCACACACACACACACACACACACACACACACACACACACACACACACACACACACACACACACACACACACATGCACTCACACCCAGGGCCCATTTAGAGTGTCCAATCCACCTGCAGCATGTCTTTGGGATGTGGGAGGAAACCGGAGCACCCGGAGGAAACACACGTGACCACAGGGAGGACATGCAGACTCCACACAGAAGACACCCCAGCCGAGTATTGAACCGGAGAACCTCATGCTGTGAGGTGACAATGCTAACCACTGCACCACCGTGGCTGCCCTAATTAACTAGTGATTTAACAATGAAGACTAAAGAATATATTGAAATATTACATCATAAAATAAGGATAGAATTAGAAAAAATCAAACTTATTTCGTATTCAATGAATCTGTATAATCAAAGGAAAATAGCAAACAGAACTAAGAAAGTTATAAAATGATTCAAATAAAAGAAATATATAATTCCACCCTTAATAAGAAAGTCTCAGACTTAAACAGCATACTAGACACATTTCAGTTGCACTATCAAAAAATTAATACTAGCAACAGAGAGATGAAATTGAAAGAAACAATTAGAAACTTCCTCCAGACTAATATAAACCTCAAGATACAGGAACAACAAAGTAGACACATTGACAAGCAGATAATGTCAGAGTTGCAGAATCAAATTAAAAAACTGAAACCCAATAAAGCACCAGGAAATGACAACATAACCAGAAATATATAAATTATTGCCCAAAGAAGTTAAACAGTAATTGCTGAAGGTTTTTAACCAGGTTAAACAAGGAATATTACTTCCACCTTCTTGTAAATACAGTTTAATCTCACCTATTCTAAAATCTGAAAAAAAAGCCTCAGAATGTTCTTCCTATAGGCCAATTTCATTGTTAAATGTAGATTACAAAATGTTTATGGCAACACATACAGAGAAAATTAAACATATATTACCATCATTAATTGATCACGACCAGACAGGTTTCATGAAAGATAGAAACATCTATGATAATATTAAAAGAGCTCTTGCCTTGATAGATTATGTTGATTTAAATATGAGAAATATAACTCTTGAGAGTCTAGACATCAATAGCGCCTTTGATTCAATACATTGGAATTATTTACTGGTGGTACAAAAAGAATATGTTTTTTCACAACAATTTACATTCTTAATTAAAACACTATATGAAAATTATCTGGCCTATGTTAAGATTGGTCCAAAAATACGTTTGCTGGGCATCCAAATCAGACTGAAACATAACCCGAGAGGTGGTTGGTGGGAGCTTGATGTGGATTTGAGAGAATTTTATTGGATTCTCAAATTAAATGCTTTAGCAGAACCAGGATTAAATGATTATTTGTCTTTGATGCCAGTTCTAAAGAAAAAAGACTTAGCACTTTAAATGCATCTTAAATGTGCTGTAAATGTATTTTAAATGTATTGTAAATGTATTTTACAAGCACTTGAATGATTTATGTAGAATGTATTTAATATTATTGTAGAAATTTATGGTAGGAACTCAATAATGTTAGTGTGTTCTATTTTAATTAACCAATTATTCAATTATTTATTTGTGTATAAAGTGGGTTGACTTGTGAGGGGAACTTAGTTCTGATGAAGTCTCCATCTCAACAGGGGAAGAAAGCGCTTAACTTTTATTACATTTTTGTATATGTTCATCTTGTTATCGTTTCAAGTGTTGAGCTTATGGTGTGACTACTACTCGTTTTTGGACATCTCATTTCTATGTTAAGATTGGGTCATGTCTCTCTGCTTCTATAACTGTTAGGAAAGGAACTAAGCTAGGATGCCCACTTTCACCTTTACTGTTTGCATTAGCAATTGAGCCTTTTGCTAACTATGTTAAAATGAACACAAATATTAAAGGCATAGTAAATGGGAATAACTTAGAAATGAAAATATAGTTACTTGCTGATGACATCCTGTTGACAATATCTGATAAAGATAAATCATTAACTGAATTATTTCAAACTATTTCTGGTCTTGTATTTAATGAAATCAAAACTAACATTTTATTAACTAACTCAAATAAAAGGGAATTAAATAATGACTTTGTTAAGTACTTAGTGCTTGATAATAAAATTAAATACCTAGGAATCTTACTAACTAGCAACACTAGAGAAACAATAAGTATTAACTATATTCACATACTAAGTCAAATAAAATCATTAATGCAGAAATGGAATAAGATGTTTTATACAATGTAAGATAGGTTGTATATAATTAAATTAATCATTTTCCAAAATTCTTATATTATATACAATCTGTTTCCATCCCTCCTACTAAGAAAATTATACAGCAATACAATAAAATGATGCTGAATTTCC